>NC_135664.1:24282273-24352273 GCF_964188315.1 Podarcis muralis | reverse complement strand
CTAGGAGCTGTGTTGGGCTGCTAACTGAACCTCTGGTTGTAGTGTGTGAGGTTTACTTAAAAACAAACAAAAAACCTCAGTACCATCAGAGCCAGTGACACCAGGGCAGATTGTGCCATTAAAATGAAGCTGATTTAGGCCAGGCTTAAAGAGATGTATATGTGAGTGCTTGTTCATGCCTGACAAATATAAATGAGCAATTCAGCTTATTTGGTTTACTGGTCACCAAACTAAGCAGGATACGCATGACTGGAACTCACCAAAGTCTTTTTCTTTGATTAAAAGCAGTTATCTGCGTGTGAGCAAAGTATGCAACTTGGATAGGCATCATAGTACTTGGAGGGCTTAACCTTTCACCGCATTGTCTTGTATTTATTTAAATATTTGCTATCTGCACTTTCATAAGGCATTGTACAGAGTACAAAAATATAATACCACCACTCCATAAATATCCATAAAACTTAATTAAGAACATTAATAATTTTCCAGCAAAACTCCCTGAAGCCATTGTTCTCCATGGAGTCATTTGGGAAAGGCAGGTACAAAAATACAAGTACCTATCTCCTCAACCCCCCCCCCCCCGGCTGCCTGTACCCTCTGCAGCTAATAACAGCTGGGTGGGGCATTATGAATCAGGGGAACAGTGTGTGCAAGTGAATTATTCTCTTTCTCTAGCTCTGCAACTCCAGTCAAAATTGGAGCCCACTGTGGCTGCTTCTAACCATCAGAGGATCTGAAAGTGAATCTCCCAGGTCAAATTTAGTTTGTCCCTTTGGCATACGGCTTTGGGGTACTCCTGGATGCATCTGCTTGTTTATAGTATTTCCATTGATTTACGAAGACAACTCTGAATAATTCCTTAAACCTAGAAAAGCATTCTTGCCGGTTTATGTACCTTTAGGGAATTATTCCCCTAGAGACATTAGATAGAAGAAACACTTTTACATTATTTTGCTTTTGGACCATTGTATGAACACTAGGATTAAGCAAGTATTGAGATTACTTTATTTCAGTTCATGATGTTATTTTTTAATAATGCAGGGTGGTGAAGCTCTGGATGAAAATAGGATACAAGATAATAGAAGCATAGCTACTATTATATAAACCAATTTATTTATCCCAGTGTAGTTCTAAAAAAGTAGAATAGTGTACAATACGCTATTATTTTATTAACAAATGCATTAACATCTACTTGAAATATATTCTCATGGTGCCTTTTAGCATTTTTATGCAGGGTTTGTTAGTCCACCATCCTAGCATTTCTATATAATTGAGAAATTGACCTTCCTTTAAGTCATTGAATATGCTTCCACAAAATGTGATAGTCACTAACTAAGGTGATTTTCTACTTTCATATCTTAAATACTGAATTTCATTGAGGACAAACATTGATGCATGTACATCTTTCTCCTGCTATTTCTGAAAGGACAGTTCTTTCGGTGCACTAAAGTTGATGTGTTAACTTTTCAGCATCTTCATCTTCTTAAACTGTAAACAATATAAATGTTAGGTTCTGAGCTTATAGGGGAAATAGACTGTATCTGGTCCCAAAGCCAGTGTCATGCTGAGAGTATACAGTACCTTGGACAGCTCCAGTCAGCCCTACTAAGGCTGCTACAAGAAAAATTGTCTCTGCATGGAGCAAAAGCTAACTGAAGCCTTATGTAGGCTGATAAAGTGTGATGGGCTCTGCCTTCCTGAAGGGGCTGACCGTTTAAAGGGCCCTTTGTAGCCTTTGGCTTCTGTGAGACTGCTGAGACAAAAGTTCTCTGGGGGACTTATCTGCTGTGTCATGGGATAGTGGCAAGGCTGTGTCCTCTGGCTGGAAGGACCCTGAATAAGGTATTGGAAGTTCTCCCTGCCCTCAGAGGGAGTAGCCTGAACCTCACCCAGGTACACTGCTTTTGATTTTTCTTCATTTACTTAGATCCTATCTTCCTCCGCTTCTGTCCTGCATATCACTGTTAAAGGTCAAGGACCCCTGGACAGTTAAGTCCAGTCAAAGGCAACTTTGGGGTGTGGCACTCATCTCACTTCAGGCTGAGGGAGCCGGCATTTGTTCACAGACAGCTTTCCGGGTCATGTGGCTAGCATGACTATTTTCATTGCACAAATTGGGTTAAAGACAGTTAACCTACCAAAAGTGTGTTCAACCATCCTCTCAGCACCCAATCATCACCACACTTTTTGAATTTTGAGACTTTATGCATAATATGCTTAGATGTTTGAGCCAATTTTTGGAATATGTAATGTGAAGTACTATATCACAATATGCACTTGAATTGCCAATTGTATTTTTTGTCTTAATAAAATAATTAATTTAAGCAATAGGAATGGGAAATTAATTTTGTTTTGCAGCATAATGCAGTAAACATTTGGTAGAATTGCTTGGTAGGCCACTTTTTGCTAGGAATTGAGGAAAACTTGTATCTTAATTTCATGTTCATTATGTAAGAAAAAGAGGGTTGCCACCCAATTAAAGAAATGTTAGCTGGTTGATCATAAGAGTTTTAGTTGATCTATCAGCTAATTAGTCAATTTATTATGCAGAAAAAATTAATGTGAGAAAAACAATAGCAATAAAGGGAAAAAACATATTTCTTTGTTTCTATCTGAGGCATGCATCGCCACAGCTATAAACTATTGTAGAAGAGGTATTTTTTCTATGTGTCTCATGTATGAGAATGCTATGTACTTCCTGCAGTTTTTATAAGTACTTATAAGCAGTGCTTTTTTCCTAGGAAAAAAAGTGTCGGTACTCACCAACAGGCAGTGGGAGGAGGCCAGCATGTGGCATGGCCTGATGGCAAGGTTGGGTGGTTGGGGTGTGTTAGCTGCTTGAAGCTCCCTTGCCTACCCACCTATCAGGGTGGTGCCACCCAGGTAAAAAGGCCTCTAGAATGTTCCAGGGAAAACAAACAAACACAGCTGATAAATAAGTGATTGTGTGAGAGTCTGGCACTGTCCATGGCTAGAATGTGTCCCCAACAGCTTTCTACTGAGGTAAGAATGTCTTTTACCCAAAAAGGATGTTCCATCCTGTCTTTAAATTGATCAATCTAGCTGTTGCAGACTAAGCGTATGTGGCTGTCAAGAAAAATTTTATTAACAATTTTGCCAAGCCCTAAAGACCACAACCTATGCCTTCCCAGGTGCTTATTGAGAGTGTTACAACTGAGTATAACATATGTTGAGAAGGTTGTGCATCAATACTCTGGGTAACAACAGTCTTTGAGAGTAACATAGGTACCTTTCCTTGACAGGAAAACATCATGGAAATCAAGCCATGTTGTTTAAAGTGGAGCTTCTGCCTCATATACCACTCCCTCATTGTGTCAAGTAGAGCATTGTGAGGATAAGAACCAGAATTTTCTGATAGACTGGAATAAAAAGCTCCATTCTTGTAACTTGTGGAAAAGAGGGGTTGGGCTCTAAGATTCCCACAGAATTTCCTTTCTAAGATACACAAGTGCCCTTCTCTAAAGAGTCTACTTTTAATGCAAAGTTTCCTTTATCCAAAGAGGTTTCTTAGGACTTTGATAGACTGAGCAACAGGTGATGGTGGTGGTGGTGGTGGTGATATTGCTTCTGCTGTTCTTTTTCCATTACTTTTTCTGTTTTAAGTTTTGTTTTTAGATGCTGTTTTATGAATAACATTGTGCATTGCTTTAAGCACTGTTGAATAAAACAGTGTACAATGCTGAGTAACAAGAGATCTTTATAAAAGTGTGAACCACCAGATTATACTCAGTACCCTGATTATAACAAGCATAAGGCAGCTCATATCATAACCTCAAGTCATATGATATATGTTGTTATGAAAAGTGGGTCATTAAAAGCATCATAGGAACTTCGGTAAAGTTGAGAAACAGGGCATTATGTTGGATAACTAACATTTTTTTAAAAAAAATCTTTATCCTCCTTGGAGATCTCCTCTTTTCTTCCCAACCTCTGTTTCTGTGCTTTCAAGGGCACATGCGGAGGAGGGACACAAGGTACTATTGTCAACAAAGTCTTTTATAGTTAGATCTCTGTTTGGAATAGTACTTTTAAAGGTATCACCAGAACTCTAAAAAATATATAAGTGAAAGGAAGAACGAAATGTACTAGCCATCTGAGGACAGCAATCGCTTCATCTCTTGAGTTTTTGGAGGAGCTTCTTTTGGTTTTCTTTCTTGGATGTAAACCTAGAAAAGGAAAAGGTATGTGTCGGAAGCTCTAGCAATTGTAGGGTGTTGCTATTTCAGACCAGTATTTGGAAACAGTAGATTTTGGGCTGTACAAGTTGGTTTCTTGTGGACAAGGGCAGGAACTAATAGTGAATTTAAGATTACCTTTGATTATATAATTGATGACATTTATAACAACATATGAGAACCTTATGTAAGTGTAAGTTTAGTGCAGAATTTAAACTTTATTTCTTAATTTATCCTCCCCCTCATAATTGATTTATGGCATAGTAAGAATATTTTCAGTATAGATTGTATTCTTTGTTTTTTCACAAGCAATGTAGTTTCTTTAAAATCTGTCTGATCACATGAAATACTAGGCTGTCTAGCTAAATGTGTGGTGACATTCTATGCATTTCCCCCATGTGCTGCATTAATTTTCCAGATTGTATCTGAATTCCTCATAAGGAAGCAACTTCCATTTAGAGTAAGCAAATGAGAATCAGTTCACATTTTCAAAATTATTCTCAGTATGTGCAGCTATGTTGCTTCTGGAGTTTTGAACATGAAGGTGTGAGTTTAACAGCCTTGAGAACACGATGTAGAACTAAAAATTCAGGTCTTGGGATTTCAGAATTGTTTGCGATGAATTGGGAAATGAAGTTTTCAAATGCTTAGAATGTACTGAATTTCGAATTATTACCAATAACACTTTGTTTTGACTAGACCACTTTGGGGATGATATAATGTAGAAATCTTGTTCACGTACAGAGTCTTCCTGTTAGCTGGAAGTTCAGTAGCCTTCGGTCTCTTTATCATGAAATGATTTAGCTCACATACTGTATTTGAAGGCAAAGTAATAGATTAAACAGGTATTAGAGCAGAGGTGGGGAACCTGTTTGCCCATCAGATGATGTTGCACTACAGCTTCCATCCTCTCCATCCTCCATAGCATGTCACAGAGTCCCAACAACATCTGTAAGGCCACAGGTTTCCCATCCCTGGTGCAAAATAAGACATTAAATTGGGCATTTTGGTTGAAACCCCCCCCAAAAGATGGGGGAACTTTCTTTAATGCTTACAGATGCTCTTAAAAGAATGAAGCAAATCTATTCACAACAATAGAAAAATATCAAGCAATAAGAATACAAAGCCATTAAACTGAATTAAATAAAAAACAACCATGCATACATAGTGCAAAACCAGCAACAACTGAAACAAAATTCAAAATAATTTTGACTCAAACATCTTCCCAGAGAGACAGGACTGAACCTGACATATAAATATCCAAAGCATTGGATCCTGGATACTATAAGAAAGGCATTCCATAAAAGTATACGTTGTGTAGCAAAAATAAACAAACTAACATTGATAGTCCAGCTTTTGTTGTATTGCTGATATTAAAATATAGAATGGGAGTATGTCAGAAATAAATTGAAATAATCAAGTTTAATCTTGGGAAAGTATACTTTTGTAAAAATGGAAGGTCGAACAAGAATTATAGGCCTTTTGAGAAAGAGTTTTCTAATGCTCTCAGCCATTATTTCAATATGTATATGTTGAATCAAATCTCTGCAATACTGCAATATTTTATTTATTTAAAATATTCATACTTTGTTTCTTAGCTATAGTTACTGAGGCAGTTCACAGCATGAATTAAAATAATATCAACAGGAAAATGCAATGATCAAAAAAACCTAAAAATCAGCGTTAAAAAATATGATAATACAGCAGTTGAATCCAATTTAAAACAGCCACAGATCAGAGAATTAAACCCCATCAAAAGCCTGAGACAATAGCAACATTAATATGCATGAAAAATGATATTTAAATACTTCAAGGGAATTTCATAGATGAGATGTTGCAAACGAGTAGTCCCTGTTTTGTTTGTTTGTTTGTTTGTTTGTTTGTTTGAAATATTTATATGCTGTCCACCTGCCAGACTTGCCCTATGGCAGATGGAAGATAAGGATCTCACCCTGATCTGAAACATACCAGAGCAGTTCACAGTACACAACACAATTCAAATTCATATATTAAAATATTAAAACCACAATAAATTTCCAACAACTGAAGCCAAAATAATTCAACCTGAGCTGGGAATTAACAACCAACAAATACCTGGCTAAGCAACTGGACTTCTAAGCAGGTGCTGAAAACTCATCAGAGTTGGCACCTGTCTTATTTTAAGTTGTTATTATTTATTAACTATTACTGTAGTTACTGTATCTTGCCCAGGGCAACCCAAAGCAACTTACAACAAACAGGTTGCCAGCTGCCTCACTTTAGGAGATGGAGCACTCTGAGCAGGGCCTCTGATGATGCTCTTAATAGGCATGTTTGCGTGGGAGCAGGCAGACCATCAAGTACCCCACCATTCTTAACCTGTTAATAGTAAACTCTAGGGACAAGAGCCTATGCCACACTAGCAGATATTGTAGAATTTTCCCTTACCATTTTTGCCTGACGCACCAGCACTCCCCAGTCTCCTCCAAAGGCCTCCCTATCCCTCTAGAACAAGTTTTGTAGGTGTGCTGGAGAGGGAGAGGAAATACCATTTGTACAAGTGGAAGTCCATCACACAAGCAGGTTAGCAACACTAGATGTTACCCTAGGAGTCCTAAAACATTCTGTAATTTTCTCATAATAAACAAGGCCTCCCCCAAAGTTTAGTGAAAACAAATTAAAAATTGTCTTTTTCTGCCCACTCCTCTCCCTAAAATTGCTTTTGCCTCATTGGGAAAACCCACATCATACTCAGCACAACAGAGTAGTAGACCCTTAGTCAAAAACTTCACCATAAGAATTCCCAAAGTAGAAGCAACCTACAGTTTTCAGTGCTAAACTTCTTACAAAATGCAAATCTGTGTAGTTTACTGGACCCAGGAGCATGTTTCTGTAGTTCAAGTAGTGATGATAGCCTTGAGTATATTTTAATACAGTTCTTTGAGCATGCAATTCTTTTGATGACTAGCACAGTCAACAAGCAGGGGCTAGAGGAAGTACATTCTCTGGTTACCAAACAGTTGTGCTAAATAGTGGGATTGTGATAAACAGCTTCTGTTCTTTAATTGATGGCTGCTTGTTTGAAACCTGCTCTGCTCTGTTGCTATTTGTGGGTTGCATGTAAGTGTCAGTGGTGTCCCTCTTCTGGAATGCTCTGCTGTGTGCCTCAGGCCATATCTCTTCCATTCCTGAAAGTTTTCAATTTTAAGTGGCCCATTGCTTGTTAACTTTAAATTACCGTTGCTTAAATTGGAAGGATTGGAGATCCTAAATCTTTACTCTCATGACAAAAACAAAACCATGACAACTGCTCCCTTTGCAGCCAGGAAGGCTGCTCTCATACTCAGAGCTAAAAAAATTATTATGCTAAATAAGATGCAAAATAATGTGGCACTACAATCTTTAGCCAGATTGATAAGTGATGTGCAGGAATATGATGGATGAACAAGTAAACAAGTCCGAATTCCACTAAATGCAGTTTTGGGTAACCCAATATATGCTTCAAGTACAGAGCATGCTCTAAAGCCAAGGTCTGAGGTGGCTTCTGCCAGCCATCAGCCAATTTTTGCACTTTCGAAGATAAGCATTATATTCAATTAAAATGTTGCCTGCCTCTTCAGCAGCATGTTTTGCATTCTGTCACAATGCTGTTATGACACTATAGGCATTTAGGAGCTTCTTATTATAGCTATTTTAGTTCCTGCTAAGTTTTTTCTGGACTTCTCCCAAGTTTCAACTCTTCACTCTAAGCTTGCCTTTATAAATTGATGTCATTGTGAGGTGCCTCAAAATATTCGACATGCTTGTGCTCTATTCATGTTCTCTTGGGAGTATTCAAGGGAACTGATGAAGTAGCCTATAAAAACTAAACTTTCAGTTTATTCATTTTGCAAGACTCTTACCATTTCCCTTCGAAACTAAGTGAATATGGGCAGAATTTGCCATTCCCAATCCATAATGCTTTAATAATAAGAAACAAACAAAAAAGTATCAATTTGTAATTTATTGGGACACCTTTGTGGGGCCTCAAGTTATTACAAACAAGCCATGTTTAGTAACTGTTGTCTGTTCAGTGAAACTTAAAGGATTACTGTGGCCGGAATGGAGGGGATTGGGTTCTACTACTGCTGGACTTGATTGACTGATGTTTGGTTTTATAAAAAATATTTAAAGACAGCAGCTTCTCATGCAAAATCCCAGAGTGGTGTACAACAAAATATACAAAACAGTTAAAATACAATTTAAAACCATACAAAATGATTATAAAAATAATCCACTCATTTTAAAAGCTTAAACCACTGACTAGGCCTGTTGACACAATAAAAGTCTTCAATACTTTTTCTTTAGGTTAGAAGTGAGGATGCCTGCCAAATCCCTGCTGGAATACCTGATTTCTAGTCAAAGCCAGTTAGTTGTCCAACATGGTCCTGAAGCTTAACAGCACTCCATGACCTCAGTGATGGAGCTGTGATATAAGGGTTTAGGTTATCCTTAAAGGTATCCTAATTGTTTAGGGCTTTGTATGTAAATGCAAGACCCTTGAACCTGGCTCAGTGGTATATGGGCAGCCAGCGCAGATGTTTTAACAGTGGTGTTGCATGCTGTTGGCTGCCTGACCCCACCAGCAGTCTAGTCAATACATTCTGCACTACCTTCAGCTTCTCAATCAGGCCCCAAAGCAGCCAAACATAGAGCACATTGACAGATGGATGAAGCCTGCTTGAAGCTGAGTTGCTACCACAGTCTGATGGCCCTTTTGTGCCATGCCTAAAGGACCCAGCCGCCGCCCCCCGCCCCCCCCAAGTTCAGACTCGGCCTGGTTCAGTATTGGATTGAGCAAAGAGTGATAACCATAGCCTGTTATCCTTTTTATCAAAAAGGAGTAAAAAGATTTCAACTTTTGCAGTCAAAATCTCGGTAATCCTAAAATTTGGCAGCATGACTAGCAACACGCATATTCAGAGGCTGTAGGAACATAAGAAACTGACCCAAACTGAGTCAAACCATTGGTTCATCCCACCCAGTGCTTTCCACATTAGCTGATAGTGATCCTCCGGGGATCTACTTGAGCATGGTGGAACCCCTTCATACAAAGCATGCACTCTCCCACTGAACAAGTAATTTGTACAAAGCATAGAAGCATAGTATTTTAGAGCTGGAAGGGACCAAAGGGATCTTCTAGTCCAGGGGTCTGCAACCTTTAAGACAAAAAGAGCCACTTGGACCCATTTCCGAAGGGGAAAAAAACTGGGAGCCGCAAAACCATTGCGACATTTGAAACAAATATATCTCCGGAGCCGCGATCTGACAGCGGGCGGGAAGGTGACGTCGGGACGGTGCATGACTAACGCACGCACCGCCCCCCTGCGACGTCACAGCCAGTACAACGCCTGCCACAGTGGGGAGTGTCGGGGCGCACAATGCGCCTCCTCCCCTCGCTAGTATCTGCCCCGGAGCCGCGGCAAAGGTGTAAAAGAGCCTAATAATAATAATAATAATAATAATAATAATAATATCTTTATTGTCATTACCCCCTCTCGGGGACAACGAAATTACATGCGGCTCCGGAGCCGCGGGTTGCAGACCCCTGTTCTAGTCCAGCCCCCTGCAATGCAGGAATCTTTTGCCCAATGTTTGAAGCATTTGTCAACATAAACATTCTCAGTGTGACTGTAATTTCCATTGTCGTTGCTGTCACATTCTAGATCTATTTATATGAACTTTGCAGAGCCAGTGAGCATTGTCAGTGGAATGCAAGATAGTAGTACCCTTGTTACAGCAGGGAGGAGTGAATTAGAAAACACATAATTGTGACTGAGCCAGGGAGGTTAGGAATTCAGAATGCTGTCCATCAAACATTCACCTGATAGTTTTGGCATGCCCTTAATGGTTACTCATCATCATCTGTAAAAGCTGTTGTATAAAATAATAATGAAGTAATAATGGCTTTCAGGGTTGCTTGGTGGATAAATGAAGTAAGGTTTGAAAGTACATTGCATATTAAAAGCCTTAAAATTACCAATAGACATGATTTTCTGTACAGAAGGGTACAATACTCCATGAAGTTTAACTGTCCTTGCTTTAAAAAAATAGCATTTATTTCAGGAGGATACAAAAGAACAAATACAATATATTATATTATGTGCTTTGATAGAATTTCTTTTTCTTCTTTTTAACTTTAATTTCATAGTAAATGAGTATCTTTAATGAAACAGTATCCTAATTAATTAATATTGATATGCTAGTATTTGTATATTCCTCCAAGGGATATGTAATTATTACCAGTCTTTCCACCAAACATACTGAAGCTTTGTTTCCTTCTCTTGTCTTAATTCTGACATGGCAGCAAAGAACAACATACAGGCACAAACCTATAGCCTTCAGAACTGAATGACAGCAGCCTGCCCTTTCAGCTTCGGCTCAGAAGGAGGGGCAAATTGTAAGGAGGCCCCTTTCCTCTGAGTCCTTGATCTGAGAGGAAGAATACCCCATTGCACAGTAAGGGAAAGATCTGGCCTTGGAGAATGTGCGACTCAGGTGTTCATTCTCTGTGCCTAATTTGTCTCTCCCATTGGGTCCTTAAAACTGTGAGGGGAAATATCCTCTTGCAATTTAAAGAGTGATGATGAATTGGAAGAATGGTCCTTGAAGGCATTATCTAAGCCAGTTCCCTCCTCTCAGCCTCAAAGATGGACTTTTTCAGAGGCCAAAGCTAGAAGAAAATAACCCTCCCCACCTTGTCCAGCCAGTACAGTTTTGTGCCTTTAGTGCTGCAGTTCCAGGGAGGAAGGTTGCTTGTTTTATTTATGCATTGAGCCCATCAACCTCCCACAATGGCTTCATGCATGAAGAAAATAAGAGCAAGCTCACACAGCTCAAGGGTGGCCAGGTATCAGGTGTCCTGCTTAATACTGGATGGTTTGGTTTTTCTAGAGCTTTCTGGACCCGTGTCCTCTTTTCCTAGATGTCTGTTAAAACTCCAGTAAACCATGTTCAAGGAAGGGAGTTCCAAAGTAGTTAGTTGTCAGTGGCTTTTTCTTTTTTAATGTAATAAATCAGAAACCTGGCAGCCCTGCTGCTACTGCTGCCATAGTATAATAATAATAATAATAATAATAATAATAATAATAATAATAATAATAGATTTTAATTCTCCTGGGAAATGCCAGTACACAATGACATACTGTTGTTTACCTTTCCTGGGACATTGTATGGAAAAGCAAATGGCTGACATTTGTCATTGGAATTTGAAAGGACGGTACATCATCATGTACACTTCCTTCCCAATAGCATTTGGGTGTGTACCAACTCTCCACCATCCAGTCCCAGGGTGGGTAATGTACAGCTCCATAGAACAAGTAAAACCGAGTACTATGTAAACATTGCTAAATCATAAATTAAATTGCATCAACAGCATTCAGAAAGAGTGACAACATAACAATTTGTGCAGTGTGGCAGCAGAACTATGCAATTTCACCTGTTTTCCCCTACCCCCCTTTGTTATTGATGACGTCTTTCCATAAGTCTCTCTGCAGGAAATTGGCAAGTGGCTGGAACAACTCATTTGGCCTCCACCCCAAATGTCACATCATGTGAGGGCTGCACATTCAGGACAGTGGTTCCCAGCTGGCGGTCCATGGACCCCAGGGGGTCTGCGTAACCCACCCAGGGTTCACATAACAAAAACTACCATAGAGATACTAAACATTTCAAAAGTAGGGAGTGCATGGCTTGGTTTTTGAAAAATGGGTTCTGCATTGGGAACCACTGATTTAAGAGATAAATTGCAGTGTATATAAGCATTAGTCTTGGACCTGCAGAACTTGAGCTGGGATAAGTGCAGCCTCCCTTCCTGCTTAGCCAACACAAGGAGCCCTTGATTGGGATGAGTATCCCTTCTTATCATTTCTCTGCAAAAGATCATTTTGACAGTAGTGAAAGGCTGATTTTTCATTACTGGAAAGATAGTGAGTAGACGAGGATTTGGACTCTGAAAATGCATCTACTGCTAGCCCAGTTTCACTAGCACACCCTCATCAAACAGATCCCTTTGATGGAAAGGATGGGTCCTCTGTTTCACCATCCTAATTCCAGGATGGAAAAGAAGTCACTCATAGCAAGATAATAAATTGCCGCAAAAAAGTTGAGGTGTTGTACAGACACTCTGTAAAAAAAACACACCACAAACCTGTTTTCAAAGTTATTTTTATCACAGATTGGCGCAGAGAAAATAGAAAGTGTATTTCATTTTAAACATAAAAGCTTTTTCTGCAAAATACATTGCTATTGTATTGTGTATACATTAGCATCTTACATACAAAGAAAAATATATTAAGCTGCAAATAATAATAATATCCCCAAACAATTAAAGTAAAAAATGTTCTGGTAATTAACTATTATTTTTCACAAAACTAGTCTAATTATGTATCAGTCATGCTGAAATGAAAGGTCAATAACTACAGATGCATAATTTCCTTCTGATAGATTGCTGTTTGAAAATAGGTTTATGACAATTATGTGATTAATTTCCTTTTATTAAATAGCATTATGAAACTTCATGATGCATTCATCTGTTTATTACTGTTTCTTTTTCTGTTTAGTTAGAATTTAATGGTGGATGCAATCTAACCTCAGTAGAAAATCTAGATAGCTAGATATTGCCTTTTAAAATAGTCTCCGATTGCCTGTTAATTCTGTAGTGTCTGTGAATTCTGGGTGGTGAATAATCACACACACATTCCTTTTCAGTCAACAAAACCTCATCTGTATCAGAGCAAATCGGCAATTCATGTTCCTTGCTGAATAAGTAATAGTATTGTGCATTGTTCCTGAGAGGTGCATATTATTATTTCTCAATATTAGCTCCCAGCCTTAGTTTGGAGTTTATACAACCAAGAAGAATACAAAAAAGCTAAAGATTATGAAACACTTTACACAATAAAAGTGGTGTATAAAGTGGTGTTTGAACTGATAGTATTTGCCTCCTTCACAAGCCTTGAATCTTTCTGTTACATATCAGCCATCTAACCATAAGATGCTCTTTAACATGGTAAGTGCTCCTAGGTCTGAGCATGGAAAATGAATGTGCAGTCAAAAGAACTTACAAAAATATACATTTTGATTGCAGAATGACAGATATGTTTTCTGTTGCAATCATTCATCACTGTATTTGTGAACTTCCCCTAATATTTCAATTGACTAATTCACAAAGGCAACAAGAAAGATTTTAGCTGATAAATTAGACGGGGGAGAGATGTCCTACGTCTTCTTGAACCTATACTTTTGTTACATTGTCACCTTTTAAAGGAAACTTATATAGCTTCCATAAGTGACTAGGGTTTTTTCCTCTTTAGAGAGCATTTAATGATGAGTGCAATCTAACCTCAGTAGAAAATCCAGGTAGCTGTGTTTGGGTTTATTAAATTTGTGTATCTCTTGCCACTAAAATGTGCCAAAGTGACTTACAAGCAACTAAAATATAGTAACAGATTACCTAGCTAGATCATTTTCTTTTAAAATGGTCCCTGATTATGTATTAATTGTATGGTACCAGTGGTGCTTAGGAAAGTTTGCTTATTTTATAATAAACATTATTGAACAGTGAGTTACAGAGGCCGATTCAGGATACTTTCTATTTATGTAGTTCCATTGATGTCTGTATCCTTTGAAGCCTACAGTCAGAAAAGCTACAGACTTGAATTGGCTTTGATTTGCAGTACATTTGCCAGCATTTCCAATTGTTCTGCAGAAGAAAGTTGAGAGCAAGGTGGTTTGAGGACTTGGACTCACTGGGAAAAAAAGAGGGTGCCCTACGCCTTTTCCAGGTTGGCTACAGTATTTCACAGAAAAATAAAAACACAGTATAGTGGTGCCCCGCAAGACGAATGCCTCGCAAGATGAAAAACTCGCTAGACGAAAGGGTTTTCCGTTTTTTGAGTCGTTCCGCAAGACGAATTTCCCTATAGGCTTGCTTCGCAAGACGAAACGTCTTGTGAGTTCTTGCGAGTTTGTTTCCTTTTTCTTAAAGCCGCTAAGCCGTTAATAGCCGCTAAGCCATTAATAGCCGCTAAGCCGCTAATAGCTGCTAAGCCGCTAATAGCCATGCTTCGCAAGACGAAAAAACCGCAAGACGAACGGATTAATTTCGTCTTGCGAGGCACCACTGTACACATGCCACCAAATAAAATGAATTTGAATTAAAACCACCGCAGAAGACTGGCCCAGGTTAGCCATATATTTATCAGAAGGAGAAAACTTTGTACTGTAAGCCTTCTGAAAACATTTCAAATATAGTTGTAGGTCTCCTATGTGAGATAGATGTATGACTTTTTTGCTAGCTCCACCAGTGTGGTTCCTAAGTTACATTTTCGACTGCACACTTTCCACTGTGTCTCCTAAATTGTCTCAGTTGTAATTGGTTTTGTAAAATTTCCTACTATCATGCAGGGGTCAATCCAGACCTGCCAAAGAATTTAGATTTTTACAATGTTCTTTTAGGTATACTCTGTAAGTATCCCATTTTCTATTAAATGTTTGTTCTGTAACATCTCTAAGTCTTCCTGTCATTCTTGCTAACTGTGTATTCTAGCATTTTTGTCTGCCAGTCCAACTTAGTAGGAATAGATTCTCCTTTCCATTCTTTTGCTATTAAGATTCTTGTTGCGGCTATTGCATACATAAAAATTCTCCTTAGACTTTTTGGAATATCGTTACTCATTATTCCCAGCAGAAAGGCTTCAGGCTTTTTTTGGAAAGAAAATTTAAACATTTTCTGAAGCTCATTATATATTATATCCCTAAATTCTCTCTTTTTTTTACAATTCCACCACATATGGATTATCGTGTCTTCTGCCTTTCTGCATCTCCAGCAAATGCTTGACCTGGTTTTATACATTTTAGCCAGTTTTGAAGGTGTTAGGTACCAACGGTAAAGCATTTTGATAAAATTCTCTTTCAAATTATAGCACACAGTGAATTTCAAGTCATAATCTTTCCCATGCTTCCATTTGAATGTTGTAGCCAAAATCTTTGGCTCATTGGACCATTACCGATTTTACTTCTTCCTCCTTGACTTCCCACTCTAGAAGGAGTCGGAGTCTGTACATTTTAGAGAGTGGTTTTTCTTTAATTTCAATTAATTATTTCTCGAATCTTGATAGTTCTGTGGAAAAGCCCTTCTGTTTGTCTTTTTTGAATGTCTCATTTAGCTGGAAATATTGTAGCCAGTCTGTTAAGTGGGTTCCAGTTTCCTCATTTTTATTTTTTTTAGCTTCAGCCTATTTTCCTTCTCTTCCAATAAAACTTTGCAAGTTGCCCAATTTCCTCTCATGTTTTTTTTCTTGACTGAGAATGCTTTTATCAGGGATAGCCGCCATGGTATTTTAGGTTCTAACAAGCCCTTATATTTAGCCCACACCATGTATAGCAATTTTCTTACCACATGGTTCAAAAAACCTTTGTGGACTTAGATATGCATGCCGTCTGTACCGATTATCAAATCCTTCCAGATCTAGAAAACCAGTGTTTTTTAACATCAACCATTCCCGGATCCAGGAGAGATGAGCCGCCTCATGGTATCATTTCAAATCCGGCAGTGTGCCTTTCTGGTCCTCAGAGGCACACTCCCATTTTAAAGCCATCTAAACTACTGGGACATATCACATTTTGAAGCAGTGAATTATGCAACAAGTTAAAGCTGCATTGTGTGAACATGCTTTTGCTAAGTCTGTCCTGACCCTACTGTCAGTCAGCTTCATTAGAGAACCCAAAGATCTCAAATTGGGGGTTGGTGGGGAGGATTGTCTTCATTTTCTCATTGTTGCTTACTGTAGTATTTGTCCACTTACATTTGCTTTTAAGCACTATTATCTCTTTCATGCTATAAAATAGATTCTACAGACTCTTAATTACAGCTGATATCTTTACGACTAAACAACAACAACATCTTTTTATTCTATCCTCAGTATTATGTCATGATAGCCCTATCCAAGCATCCTACCACTCCTCACACATGTGATTCCCATTGTGCAAAAGGAGACTTGGGTGCACACTTCCTGATCACCTTCCCTCCCATTGCTGCCACCATTCCCACATCCCTCCACAGTGGTGTTGCACCAGAGGGAGTGGCTCTTTTCAGAGGTAACGACATTTGAAACACTTTAGTTTTCTTCTCCATTGCATACTGGAAGGTGCTCCTCCTATCTTGGCACTGTGATGAATAGCAAAAACAAAGCTTTCCTCCTTATTACAGTACTAGAGTCCAGGGGGACCTCATACCTTAGTATTTTGTTAGGAAGAAACCCTCCCTCCTAGGCTGAGTGAATGGATTAAGTGTGCCTGAGAGTGTATTTGCTTGTCTGCCCCCAACTTCATTTGGTTGATTTTTTGTCTTCCTGTTTGCCTGTATGTGTGGGTGTATATTCTATCTGTCTGTATGTGTGGGTGTGTGCATCAGTCGTGTGACTTTTGGCCACACCTACTGCTGGCATGTGGCCCTTGCAAGGTTGATTGAGCCACACACAAATTTCACTTGTCATCTGACTGTCCAGTGCTTTGGGAATTCCTTGAAACCTACCTGTAATTTACCATTCTGAATATTTAGGAACACACTAGACATGTTAAAAGCATTTTTTCACTAACATGCTTAAAACTGGCCTTTTTAAAGAAAGGAAACAAGTAGTTTCAAGCGTTCCTGATTCTTAAGCAGGATGACAGATTGGGAGAGGAGCAAGTCTTTCCTCCCATGCACTTTTCTCCCGAAAACCCCCCTCTGCTGCCAAGCCTATTGTTTGACACCAGAGAGTCTGTTTGCTGAAAACACCGGCTTGAGGGTTAATATTCGGTGGAAATATGGCGTAGGAGCAAAAGGATTTATTTTCTTTTAAAAACACACACACCCTGGACAGTGGCTGCTATCTAAAGAAAGAGAGATGACTAGTTCAAAGCATTCTGTTTTGAATAAGCTTTTAATCCAGCAAGAAGTTATGCCCTCACTGTCACCTGCAACTTTCCTTTCTCACTTTTCTACCTCACATTGGAGCATTAATACCACAAGTTCCACCAGAGACCCTTGGGGACCCCTCCATTTATTTCCCTCTATTGTGATGTTGTTCATTTATTTTTTTGTAGTGCTTTCTGTTTTTGAGTAGCTATTGATCATTAAGGAGACCTATCCTCTGATCCCATGAGTTTGATGTTGTTTCCTTTCCCCATGAGCTGCTGTTCTCGAACTTTGTTTAAAAGCTTTCTGAGTCCCAATAACATACTGCACACCAGTTCAACAGATCTGTTGCTGAAACCTGTCATCTGTCTATTCTAAAAGCTCTCCTTTACAGACACCATATTGATTCTAATATGGCATCTGTTTTCTCTCTGTCAGGCTGCATTCACACAGCAGATTATTCAGTTTTCCTGACATTTCCCTAACTGCTAATTTCCACATTATATTTTAGCTTTCACACGACATAAAAACCACTTCTAGAAATATAGTGGAATATAGTTCAAGGTTAGCACTCATTTCCATGTTATTTGCAGACATTTTTTCCCCCTAGAAGCCTGTTACATGGAAATGAGCAGTAAACTTGCACTGTATCCACTATATTTCTGGAAGTGGCTTTTACATTCTGTGAAAACTTAAATATAATGCAGAAATTAACAGTTAGGAAAATGTCAGAAAAACTAAATGGGCCTTTGACCTGATCCAGCAGGGCTCTGCTTATGATAAATCACAAGTTTTGTGGGCTATTGTACATGTTTTAACTGCACTACTTTTCATAGAGTTGTACCTCAGGTCAAGAACTTAATTTGTTCCAGAGGTCTGTTCTTAACTTGAAACGGTTCTTAACCTGAGGTGCGCTTTCGCTAATGGGGCATCCTGTTGCCGCTACACCACTGGCATGCGATTTCTGTTCTTATCCTGGGGCAAAGTTCTTAACCTGGAGCAACCACTTACTGGTTAGTGGAGTTTGTAACCTCAAGAGTCTGTAACCCGAGGTACCACTGTACTAGGGATAGCGATTGCTCCAGGTTTCCCAAATCTGGTATACTTAAAATGTTTTAGACTACAACTTCCCATCATCTTTGACCATTGGTCATGCTGGCTGGGTTTAATGGAAATTGTAGTTCAGATATCTAGAGGGTACCAGATTGAGGAACACTGGGTTAGGCCAACAGACCCCCAAATTTTCTAGATCCTTTGAAGAAGATAGTTGGCCTTCTAATGTTATGGAGTGTATGTGTGTGTTGTTTATCTTTTGATAGACAATTTCATGTTTGAATTCTTGAAGAACCCACGGGGAATGGCATCAACTCAGTGTAGTGTTGGTTTTTTAGTTTGTCTAGCCATTCTAAAATATTATCCCTTTTTGTCCTCTATACTGCAATTACTAAGTTGTAGTGGGTGAAATTAATTGTTTGAGTGTGAGTAACTTTCCAACATCTTGTATTATTAAGACTGATGTATATAATTCATTTATATCCCAGTAGGTCCCCTGTTTCACTGGCTTGTTGTCCTACAACACATTGACTGGTTGTTTGATTTAAATAAATGTTTGCCATGAGTGTTTGTATCTCTGAACATAAGAACTGTATTGGATCAGGCCAACAGTACCATGCAATTCGACACCCTGTTTCCAATACTGGCCAGACAGGCAACATTGGTCAACCAGGAAGCCTACAACCAGGGTCTGAAGACAAACATTCTCCAATTGTTTGCCCTTGAACAATTGCAGTTCAGAGATATTTTGCCTCTGAACTTGGAGGCAACATTTACCGATCTCAGCTAATAGATGTGATGGCCACTGGAAGAGTGTTTTTTGTAGTACAGTACATATTGAATACTGCAGATTATGCTCAAAGAGGTTTACAACAACCTTGCTGTTCAGTATTGGACCCTTATTTCATGCTTGGACTTGGGCTGGAGTTGAGAGAGTACGACAACCCACAGTGCTTTTTTTTTTGCTTTTATCCCTCAATAGCAGGTTGGGCTGAGGCGGCAGTGTAGTTCACTGTTATACTCGTTTGCAGGTTGGAGGGTAGCTTGCAGCAGCCGTGCACTATAGTTTATTGTTAATACTGCAGGCCATAGGTGAAACTGAGGCTGCTTTGGACTCCTAGTAAAACAAAAACAAAAAACCCTGAATCTCTCAAGTTGCAGCAAAGGTCAATTTACTTAAATTGCTTCCAAACAGACCTCCTCCTCATAGGCCAAATCAGGCATTCAGAAGCCTCATGCTCCATTGACTTTCATGCAGACTGGTTGCACTTTAAAATGCTCAGAACATAATGAGCATGTTTGTACTTGAAGTGGAACCCAAGTTAGAGTACCAACCCCTGGTTTTGTCTTTTTTGCTTCTTCAGTCATAAGCTCAGGTAACACACACAGGAATACACTGCATTATTTTCTTGTGGGGGCCTCACTTGTATTTTCTCTGAATTGTAAAAAAGGAAAAAGAAACACCTGACATTCTTTGATCATTTTGTAGAATCTCTTGAACCATTCTGGATGCTTTACCTTTTTCCCTTATTGCTTTGTCACTCAGGCTGTGATGCTTTGTTGCTGGGCTTCCCACTTGCTCATAGTCATTGCTCTTTAAAGTCATTCTTGTATTTGGAGCTGTGCAGGTACACACTGCAAAGTAACAACCAGGACTTTCTTCTCTGTATGACCGTCATTAACATGACTCTATGGTCAGTGGGAATGAAATGGGAGATCACACTTCCTCCACACAGATCCCCTGTAAGGTCAAACATGAGGGTGGGGCAAAGGCTGCTGAACCAGTTCTGCAGGAATGAAGCCACTCCCACTGATGCCAGTAGTAGCTGGCGCACATGCGCAGTAATGCGAAAACTCAAAAAAGTCAGCATAAAACTAGCCTCAGAAATTGCAGAGCAAAGGCTTAGAAGTAGTGGTATCAATATAAGCATGCATATGAGAGAGAGAGAGAGAGAGACGCGAGCGCGTGCATCACCAAGCAGCAAAAATACTGGTTTAAAAACCCACCTTAATGCAGATCAGCCCTGAGTTAGATGGACCCATGATCTGACTCAGTATAAGGCAGCTGTATGAGTTCATATAACTAATCCTCTTTCCCTTTTTAAATTAAATTTGACTGGTATTCAACTTACTGGGCAATTATTCACTCACATAGATGCTGAATTTGATAGTGTTCTGGTCACTGTTTCCAAGTGGTTTGAGACATCTTGCGCCATTCTTGCTTAAAAGAGCCTATTTTTACATTATATAGTAAAAGTTAAAATATTCCGTAACAAAATGGAGAATAAAAATAATCTCTTATGACAAGTCTTCCTCCCCCCCCCCCCTTCCTTCTGGTTATCTGTAAAGTATACGCCCATTGTCAGTTTAACAGGGTAGTGCTTGTATAAACATTCTTGTTTCGCCTGTTCCATGTAATAGTTTCTTGTATCGTATTTCTTCTGACCCCGCTATCTGAAACCAATTATAGGAGATCCATTTGGGCTGCATCTATTTTCATAAGGAGCCCAGGCAGCAGAGATGAATATCAACATCAAATATGATTCTGAGTGCTTTGTTATTTATGTTTCAGAGAGATTTTGTAGCCTTCAGCTCTCAAGAATGTGTCACGCTGTGCTGTTTATACATTGAAGATATTAATGGCCATAGATGTCATTTTTCATTTTAACATCTCAAATGCAACAGGCTGATAGGTTAAACATTCCTGTTTTTAACGAAACAATATGAATGACATCTGTTTTCTTTTAGGAAAAAAAATCGGAAAGGAGGAAAACAACATATTTATAAAATAATTCAGTAATTTGTACATATTAAGCAATTTCAGTCCTGCTTAACACCAAAAAATAGGTGTAATTAAAACATGTAAAAATGTAGCTCCTGAATATGCACGTAACAGGAACTTGTATGTATACACAGAATCTCAGTAACACTTAGCTGTAAAATCCAGAGAACCACACTGGCTCCTAAGATTTACAAACCTGGTTAAATATATTATTATTATCTGTTTAAAGTTTTACAGTTATCAAGAGGATATCAGTTTATTTGTATGTTGCTTACAAGTTTAGGAGTCATAGCAATATTTACCTGTAAATAGTGTGCAGCAATGTGTTCCCAAAGCCACATGATCAATATTTTGTGTAATATTGCCTGTTCTGGACACCTGTTGTCCAGAATAGTATTATTACTTTAATCCACATCCTCAGTGGCTTTATTGTTTTAAGCTGTCACATGTTCCATACTTTTACTGACTTAGATTACTTTGTTAAGTAAAAATGCTACTTAATTCCACACAGATGTTTTTGGAATTTGGACATGACCACCCCACAAACCTCTAAACTGCTACTCATTTCTAAACTGCTCGTTTTCAGTGAAAAGTTGCAATTTGTTTCATCAACCCATTTTGCGAGTTTTTGCTAATTGCGTTAAAGGGCAGACAGATCTTCATATAAGTTTACCGAATGGGAGACTGGACCTTCTCAATAATAGTGCAACCCTGGACTTTGGAGCGCTTTCCCCAGGAAGGAATGTCTGGTGCCAAGTTAACTGTAATGTTTGCACCAGGAAAATCATTTTTATTCTTCCAGGCTTATGGGCAGCTTTAATGATAGCTACTCAATCCAGGCTTTAGTGTGTGTTTACTGATATTATATACAGTTTAATGCTTTTCTCATGTTTTCTTACATTAGAGATAATGTAAATTGTGTTGAGCCCCCGCCCCCTGTAAGTCTATGATACTTAAATGATACACATGTCTTACTAAATCAAATTATCCTCAGTTTTGAAAGATGCACTAATTCCATCATATGCTAAGCAGTGACAAATTCCATACATCATTCATAGCTCACTCATTTATCATGGATTTAACATGAGTAAGTGAATTGACAAAAGGAGAATTTAAGGTACTCATCTCTATTTGTTTACCATACATACTTGCATAATTTTATTTGTATGTCTCCTTTCCATTGTTCAAACCATGCTCAAAGTGGCTTACACCATGAAAAAATACATTACAACATAACAAAAGCAGCCATAAACAATAAATAAAACATCAGAAAAAACACAACCAAATTGGAACAGATCCTAAATAAATCATAAGATTCAAAATAAAGATACAAAAAAAATCAATAATAGCAACAACCCACACAACAAAAACACTTAAAGCCCAGCCCAAGAGTCTACAACCACAATCTGTACTTCTCACAGTATTCCAGTTGTCAGCATTTCTAAGATACCCTTTCATACAAATTTAACATTTTAATTCGCATTTAGCGATTGAACACACAAGTTTAAGACAAGAGAAGGGTGCTCCTTTTGCATATAAAATATCCCAGGTTTAGTCCTTGGGGCTCCAGGTAGGAAACCCCTCCAATAACCTGGAGATCCACTTCCTGTCAGTGGTAGAGTATCTTTCCACACCCTGATGTCCCCCAAATGTTCTGAACTACAAATTTCATCAGCCACAACCAGCATAACCAGTGGTCAGGAATGGTAAGAGTTGTAGCCCAGAACATCTGGAGGGCACCAGATGAGAGACGTTCTGAGCCAGATGGACTAATGATCTTTTTCAGTATAAGGCAGCTTCCTGATAGGGGCATGTGCCATGGTTGTTCTACTTTCATTTCTTACGTGCACATTGCTGAGACTGCCTCCTTGTTTTGCAAACCAGGGATTGCTGTAAACCACTGTACCAGATCAAAGGGATGGAATGAGAAGCTGTCAGAGGTTGTGTGCACATTACAGTTTACTCTGCATCAAGTGTGCTCCATTGCTAGGTTTGGAAGCCACATACACACAATATTAGCCACATCCGTATCAATGCTGCAGCTTCTTGAGAAATGCTGCTGTTTGGTGCATTTCCCCTTCCATCCAATTAGAAGACGTAAGCCATATTCACTTTGCAGTTAAGCCAGGGGGTGTACATTACAGACACCAGCAGATAGGTGCACAGATGACAGCTTCATGAATAGGTGTTATGGGGTAGCCTTCCATGGGTGGGGAAAGCAAACAGGTAATGTGCATCAGGTATAGACACCTCTTCCTCCTCTGTGCTTTGCACGATGCAAATGTGACTTGAAACAGGGGAAACAGCCTCATGGTGTTTTAAGCTGCCAATGTGTACATAGCCTGGGAGACAACCTTGGCCATATTCTTCTCCTAAAAGCCCACTGTCCCATCCCTTGATGGTGCTTCCAAGCCTCCACGGTGCTACTGTAAACCTATAGCTACCGCTCTGCAATCTAAAATATTTTTTGACTTAATAAAGGCAGACCTCTTTTTAGGCTCAGGAATAAATGAGAGGCCTGCCTTTCCTCGGCAAGCTTTGTGATCCTCTTTTAAAAACTGTTGCACTTGAATTTAAAGCAAGCTAGGGTGGTTTCGTAGGGCTCTTGCTGGTCTGCAATTACTTGAAAAACCCAAGGAAACAGCAAGAGGATTGTTGTGGGTGTGCTTCAGCCACGTACTGGTGCCTTTTACAGGCGGACAAATCTGTGTTCTTAGGAGCTGGCGATAGTGCGTGCAGTTTGTTTACTTTGGTTTGCTGTGTCTGCGTGCTTTCTCAGAAAACTTGTATGGAGCCAGACTGTAGCAGCCCTCTCTCTGTCTTTTCATAATTGATCAGGGGATGACTGCTTTCCCTGAGGGTTAAGACGTGGCAACTTTTTCTGTTTGCTCAGCATCTCAATGCAGTAGTTCAAACATTGTTCATACCAGCTGGCAGTGTAATGCCATATGCACATCTTGTCAAAGCAACTGTTGTCATGGCTACTGGAAACTATCCTTAAAAAAGCAGCTCATTTGAGTCTAATCAAAACTATACCTTTCTTTACCAGTTTGGCAATTTTAGGGTGCATACTGTTCAGGTAATCATTGCTCTGTATTTGCAAATAGTTTTCTGTGCCAGTTCTACAGAAAATAAAATAAAACGTACTTTTAATATTTTCAGATCACAAAGTAGCAACTCACTGGATTTGTTATATGACAGAAAAGTGAATGAAGGAGTCTTAATAGTTTCTTATAGTTTTGGTTTTGAAGGGTTCCTTAAAAAAAAAGAGACTTTACTATCCACATTAGTTGTTCCGCCTTGTGTAGAACACATTTTAAAGTTAGCTATTTTCCTGGTAATTGGCATCTTTCTCTTGTGCTCAGTTTTGTTTTACTTAATTCAAATGAAAAGATTTTTTTAATGCTATATTTTGATTGCAGTGCTATCACCCACAGAAGCTAATCTGATTGGCTAGGTAGTGATTTCTTTGTTCTCAGAGTTTACGAAGAATGCAAATGAAAGCCTCTTAATTTTATTTGGCATTAAAACTCCACTTTATTTTGTCAAACGAGAGGTTTCCCCTTGAATTGTAAGTACAAAAAAGTGTTTTTAATCTTCAATGAATATCCTTATTAATTCACTTTCAAGATAATCTGATGTTGATTCGTCAAATTTAATTACAGCTTCCGGTAACACTTGAAGTCTACTGCTTTTGCTTAAAAATTGTAATATGAAAATGCAAATTGAATGATGATTTACAAGGGTGTGAGCATTTTAGCTGAACACTTAAAGACAAGTTCCTTGTGGAGATGAGGCTATTGATGCGGTTTATGATTTTTCCTCTTCAAGCACTTTATACAAATTAATGCTATTTCCTTGAGGATTTGTTGCACATATATACTTTTTCACAATATCTCGCATAAGTACTTTCTGTGGAATTTTCTTGGTGTGTTTAAAGAAAATGGGAAGTCTTCTGTTTTCAGATTGTATAAGGGAAGATCAAATTATGCTTGAAAGTTAACATTGGGTAAGTTACAAGCAATAACATTTTCAATTAAATGTTCAAAAATTATTTACCTTGATATTGTATTTACTTGCAGGCTTTGCAGGCAGCCAGACAGCTGCTTTTACAGCAACAGACAACTGGGCTGAAATCTCCCAAGAGCAGTGATAAACAGAGACCATTGCAGGTTAGTAAATCATCTTTACATCTGAGACCTAATCGCTGTGGCACTCAAGCACACCTAAATATAGGTATACAACTGTACCTTGTTGCATTCTTGCATATTTACATTTTTTGCAAATGGCTTTAGCTTTACTATTAGAACTGTAATTTATTAAGAAACGTTACTACGCAAGAAGAACCCCTTTTATAGAAGCTTGTAGTGGCTTAAAAGGTCACACAGAGTGAAGCAGAACAATCTTGGGTGCAATAGGCGCTATACAAATAATCTTCCTACAGATAGCTGGGGAATTTTGTGCACATTCTTCACTCTGAACACTTGGTTGTAAAGTGGCAATTTTTCAGGAATGGAAAGCTTTCAGAACAATTATCTGAATATGCAAAGAGCAACCCCTCCTGCTATTAGAACGATGTATTTTATCGAACTGGTTGTGTGTAAAGGGCTCCCCCCGCCCTCTCTTCATATTGTGTAAGGATCCAAAAAGAATGTTTTTATCATGTGCTTCAGCTATTGTTCATAATATTTAATAGAAAAATACGCAGATTATAAATATAAATCTTGTTAATCCGATGAGGATAGTGGTGGTTTTTTGTTTTGCTTTTATGGTTGTTTATAAATGACTTAGCAAAAGGAGTGGAACCAGGCCCTGCTGTCAAAAGCTAGTTCTGACTTGTTTTATGTGAACCAAATATTTGTTATTTCACTGCTGAAAAATGGAAGGTTCTTAAGTGTGCATATATTCCTAGGAGTAGTAATAATGTTGTTCTTCCTCTCACAATACAACCCATGCTTTTCTTTACTTCCCTCATAAGTACAGAGAAAGTTTTCAAGCTGATGCCATTGTATCTAAACAGGCATTTGAGTGAATTCAGTGTTTCACTTTCTTTTAAACCAAAGGCTGATTGAAATGTTACAGGCACTGCATGCAGGCTGCCAAAAATGACTTCTAGGTGACCGTGCTTCATGTGATATTTGAAATGTTTGAAAGCCACTAACCATGTGGTTAGCCATAATCACAGGGAGTCTCTTTATGCTGGTGCCATGCAGTTCATGCGGCTGGTGGTAGTGGGGTGGGGAGCCTGCGCTGCCAGCGGAATCGTTTTGAGATGCTTAAAGTTGCCACATGGAACGCTGCTGTGCAGAGGTGATTTTTGACAACTTCCATGTGGGACCAAAATGAGAAGTAGAAAATAGGATATTTACTAGGGATGGCAAATATTTTCTGTGGAAACTAGTAATTGGTGATGGATTTGAACCCTATCCAAAAGAAAAAAAGCTTTTAGAGTTGTACAAATACTGACTTTCCCAACCCTGAGAACATTATTTTCCTTTGGTTCCGTGCCATTTAACCCCTAGGTTGCTGCATTTGTCTCCTTGCTGGCTAGTCACGTATATGATCCCACCCAATCATGTAGTGAATGGGGATTGTGTCAAAATGTTGCATAGCTACATTTGGTGTAGTAGTAGTAGTAATAATAATAATAATAATAATAATAATAATAATAATAATAATTTATTACTTGTACCCTGCCCAACTGACTGGGTTGCCCCAGTCACACTGGGCAGTTGATGGTGCCACTGACGGCAAGAGAAGACAACATAAATAAATAAGTGGACATTTCCCCAGCCCAGGGGATGCTGAAATTTTGCTTGGAAAGAGGAGACATATTTGTTACTGTTTGAAACTGTGAGTACTTTTCTCTCAGGGCTGCTTTAATACAGCTCTGTGCTAGACATGCATGGGGACAGGGATTCAGGGCCCTGGATTAGGGCATCCTGTTTGTGCTACATGAAGTAACACCTTACTCCAGTGGATCCATACACATATGGAAGATCCATTGCTGATTATCTTGGGTCATTCACAGATCACTGTGTTGCTCTATGGACCTCTGAACTCTATCTGCCGAAGATGATAGCCTTGCTGTTGTTTCAGGATGAAAGATGTGAGTAAAGAGCCTCTGATTTTCCCAGTGTTGCCTCTGCAATACTACGTAAAATGTAGCATCCAAAGTAGCCCTTACTTCAGCCTTTCAAATATTACTCCTTGAACAAATAGAATGTTAAAATGAATTCAGAAGTTGTTATCCAAGGATAACAGATGATGTAAAAAGAGAACACAAAGTCTTCATTCGAACTTCATGATAAACCATGGTTTATTTGAGTGGAAATGAGCCACAGTGAGCCCTGGTGTTGTCTGCTTCCCTGCCTTCCTTCTCTGGCGCAGCAGCAAGGAGGGATTTGAAAATTTTTCTTCCATTTTTGATTAATCACAGCTTGTAGATGCATTCAGGCCTCACAGACGGTCATTGCTGGATGGGTTTGTTTGAAAGAAGCCAACTTCAGATTTTTTTCTGCAAACCGTAGTTAAGGTTTGCCATAGTTTAGGATCCAAATGTAACACTAAACTGCAGTTAATCAAAATTAGACGTAAAAGCTTGCTTTCTCCTTACAGCTACTCCAGAGGAGAGGGGAGGTAGACCTTGTCCCTATCATGAGGAATAAAGGAGAGTGTTTACTGACTTCTAATTCTGAGTAAATGCAGTTATACTTTAAAGCTCTGATTTGTCTCTTAAGCTTGGTCTTCTAGTTAAGTAAGTTAAGAAATTAACTTAACATATTTATATGCATCTAACATAATTTGAATTTGACACACATGGGGGGGGGGGAGATAGAGAATTTTATAACGAAACCTTGAAATTTATATCAAGGATTGGTGCTGAATATAGCCCACTGAGTCTGTCTCTAGACAATAGACTCTACCATAGACACAGCCCTCACCAGTCCTGCTCATTGCTATTCTTGAATGTGTTTGCGTGGCTGGAAAGTACTTGTGAACTGTGATAATGCCTCTTGCTTACCTTCATGGAGTTTGGAGAGATGTATGGGTGTGACCATGTAGAATCTTCTGACTTTTGTGTGGCTAGAATGCTGTACAAAGGTAGGAGTCACCTCTATTGTTCCCCGCCTCACTATTCTTTATAGTCCCATCCACATTTACCTCTGACCCTGCCCACGCCCAGCATATGGTTCCCAGATGTTTTCTCATGAGAGTACATGGCCCTCAGGCTAAAAAACGGTTTGCCTCTCCTGGTTTATATATTTCTGATATTAACTGCCAATACAAAGCTCTGTGTTGTTCATTGGGTAGTGGAAATTTATATTGAATTTGTGACCCCCATGGGTCACAAATAGTGACACTTCCTTTATTTTTGTTAAGCCATATTTAGTGTTGACTTGTTCCAGTATTTCACTGATGCAATTGTATTTAAAAAAGAACATTTAAAAGCCTGATGTGCTAGGATTGGTGCAGTCTTAAGCTGCAGTCCTATACTCACTTATTAAACTGTAAATGTCATTGAACACAGTAGCTGCATTTGCACCATCAAATCCAGACCACTCAGCCCCTTTGCTCTGGCTTTGCCGGAAGCTGTTAGCCATGATAGAGCCTGCTGGGGAGGGTTCCTGACTGTATTGATATTCCTGGTTCACATGTAACAAGAAACTGTGGTTTGCTGTGGCTTCCTTGTTTGTTCCCTGCTCACACATGAATGAAGTAGGAGTGAAGGGGATGTGTGCAAACACACTAACTTGTGAATAATTTGGCTCATTAAGCGAGGATTTAATAGTGCAAACTGGGCTTGTGGGACTTAGGGTTACCAAAAGAAAGGTACAGAAGGTACTGATCTACCGGACCCATAGCTTGCAAGGCCCCCAGACTGATCTTTCATTTTAAAAAATTCAATTCTCTAGCCCTTCTAAAAAGTTATGAAGCAAAATGTGCAGATACCTTTCTGATTTCTGTGTGATGACCAAGCCTGTCTTTTGTCACCATTCAGTGTTTTTAGCCAATGAGTGAAATCAGAGTTGTTTTTTGGGGAAACCAGGCAATAGGAATCCCTGTTTTTCCTATAAACCAGGATGCCTCATTCCTGTGGTGCTTTCATCTGAGATCAGGTACTCCCTATAAATGATTTTTTGCTCATTCTACTACATGCAAGTGGATGTTAAAGAATCCCCCACTCTGCTCCCCATTGACAAATGCAAAACTCACTCCTAGGTCAGTGGGTACAGAAGTGCAGCCTTGGTTTTGGTTTAGGGTTGGCATTGAGGGAAGCAGGATTCTTGTGCTTTTAAGAAGTGTGTGATGGGCAGAAATCCAACAGGTAAAGGTTTTTCTACTATGGAAATACAATTATAGGAAAAGCTTTACCCGTTCACATTCTGTTACACATTTTATGATGCTTGCAACCACTAATTTATTTTGAGGGCCTCAACTCCACCTGCAAAAAAGGACATACATTTACCTACAACACAAAGCATATGCACATTTTATATAAATCTATGTCCTCTTCTACAGCCGGACTGGAGAGCCCAATTCACATACAGAGTGAACTGGGCCCAGAAAATCCTATAAGCACCCCTTCTTACAATCTTAATTTTTTACTGGGGTGTAATCCCCGCTGAACACAGTGGAACTTACTTCTGAGTAAATATGCTTATAGATTCCAATGTTAAGAGTTTTAATCCAGAAGTAATCCTCAATGAACTCAGCAGAAGATTCTCAGAAGTAAGCGGGTTTAGGATCAGATTGAAGTAAACGAAGAGGACCAGCATAGCCCATCAGCATCTTAAAGGGTTTCATATTAATGTGTTTCTAATTTCCTCTGTTTTGGCACAACTGACTGATCTGGCAAATGGAGACAGGTTGGAACTGCATTATAAGTCTCATAAAAAAACCTAATAAAACTTTATACCTGGCTCACACATCAGCAAGCAAACGGGGAGCATTAGGTAATGTTTGCCATCACATCTCCTGTGTATACCATGTTTTTATTTAAAGGCAAAACTGGTATTTATTTAAATGAAAGTTCTATACAATGCATGTCTTTTTATTATTTTCTAGCAGATAATGGGCTTGGTTATGTTGGCAAATCCGTCAGTTGAAAATTACTGCAAACAATGTAAACCTACACAATGGCAGTTGTAGAAGGGCCCTTTCCCTGTGTTTTTTGTGGGGGGGTGGGGGTTAAATCATGTGTATCAAACAACTCTATTAAATATTTCTAGAAAAGTGCAGACTTCCTTCCAAAGCAGTATGTTGGTACTTCTCTTGGAAATTCATTTCAGTGTGGTCACTTGTACTGCACGTTCATTAAAAGCGGTTAAACTATTGAGCCTTTAATTTTAAAAAATCATCTTTTACTGGACCACAGATAAAGGCTTTGGAAGAATGAATCATAGTTCCCATTAGGACATTGCTATGTTGATAGCAAACTAACAGTGATAGATGGACTGGCTGCTGAGTGTTAAGGCTTTATTGAATAAAAATGTGTTAGCTAAAGCAGGGCTTGTGCCTTGAACACCCTGAATTTGACCATGAACTTAAGTTCTATATGTGTACCAACCATAGACTCACTGTCGTCAAAGGTTTATCTCTCAGCCTCTTCTCCCATTAAACAGAAAAAGTGCATTTTAAACTCTCCTGAATTTTGGTGCCACAGCCTCAAAAGGAAACTCAAGGTAAAAACCACATGCACAGTGGAAATAGTTTTCCTTAAGGATCTTTGATACCAAAGCTACCAAAAAGGAAAAATACATGTAATATACAATATAAAGTATATAACTCTCTGAGTTTTTAAGGAGCTTAAAGCACATTACCTCAGTAATCCTAATAACTCTTTTTAATGTAGGTCAGTATTATTTAAATTTGGCAGACTTAGAAACACAACTTCAGCTGACCTTTGGGATAGCTATGAAAAGGGGAAAATATAATAATAATAATAATAATAAGTGAATGTTCATATGGCACGGTCACACAATAGAGAGCTGAATTTCTGCTCATGTGCTTTTGGTTCTAGACTTTGAGATGTGTTTATGGAGCTTGCCCTCAAAATCTGGCTGTTGGGCTAAGGTAGCCTCTTAGACAATGAGAGAAAGGACCATGGTTCAGTGACACATCACATACCATGCAGCATGCCCCAGGTGCAGTCCTGGGCATCTCCACGGGTGTGCGCAAAAGATTGCCTGACACTCGGAAGCATCACTGCCAGACTGTTTAGCCAGCAGTGGGAAATCTCCAGCCTAATTAGATCTGCCAAACTTCCCCATTTGCCCTGTGAAGCCATTTCAAGCAAACCATGCCCACCTGTCCAACATTTGCCAATGTGCTCTACATCATCAGATGTAGAGCAGATGGTGTATTTCTTTTTTATTACTATTTTTTTGTTGGCACATTTTGTTATTTGATGATAACTTTTTGTGAGGCAGTGGCTAGAACTGTACAGTGGTACCTCGGGTTACATACGCTTCAGGTTACAGACTCCGCTAACCCAGAAATAGTGCTTCAGGTTAAGAACTTTGCTTCAGGATAAGAACAGAAATCGTGCTCCTGCGGCGTGGCGGCAGCAGGAGGCCCCATTAGCTAAAGTGGTGCTTCAGGTTAAGAACAGTTTCAGGTTAAGAACGGACCTCCAGAACGAATTAAGTTCGTAAACCGAGGTACCACTGTATGCAATATTCCACATGTGACCACACCATCGATTTATATAACATAATGTCAGTTTTGGCTGTTTTAATTTCAACAACTGCCCTCATTCAGCATGCCTTTTACACCCCTGCTGCTCACTGAGTTTAGGATTTTGTTGAACCCCAAGACTTCTTTCTAGGTACATCCAGTTTATATACTTGCCCATGTATTTGTATACTCGGGACTTTTGCCCCAAAGTGTATCCCTTTCTCTTTACTTACATTGAACCTAATTGGCCATTTCGTTACCTACTTATTCTGAGGAAATCATTTTTGGAACTTTTTTGCAGTCCACTTCGGGGTTTTTTCTATTTCAAATGATTTGGTGTGTCATCCACCACAAACTTGCCACCTCATTAATCATCCAAGACTCCAGTATGCTCACCACTTAACAATTTCCAGATCCAACCAAATTCCCGTTGCCCTACTTTATGACAACTAGTGAGTTACAGAAATATTCCTTTATTATTTGATTGTTTAGTTAATTGATAGGTAACGTATGGGGTTCTGTGAGGTTCCACTTTGTCCCCACACTGTTTAATAAATACATGAAACTGCTGGGTGAACTCACCCAGAGAGTTGGAGTTCAGAGCCATCACTGTGCTAATGACACCAAACTCTGTTTTGAGTTGTCCTCTTATCTTAGGGAAGCAGTAGAAAAGCTCAATTGCTATTTGGTGGCTATGAAGGACTGGTTGGGCAGGGCAAGCTAAAAATTAATCCAGACAAATCTCAAGTAATGTTGATGGGTAGAGACTGTGTGACTCAGGTTTGGGTTTACAACCTGTTCTGGATGGGATTGAAAAGATCAGGATTGTAGCTTGGCTTTACTCTTTGAGTCCGTTTAACTGTAGGTGCTGGAGAGGCCATACAAACATTTCTAGTGAGGGAATTCAGGGAAATCTGAATTCTAAATCTCACGGGAAGCCCACAAAAAATAATAATCAGAAAACAGGCCCCACTGTTGTTATCTCCCCCCATCCACCCCAAAACTTACGGAGGCAATGGGAATGGTGAGCTGACCTGGTGCACTTATCTCTGATAATATCCCTCATCATGTGAGGAATGTAACACATAAGACTATTGTGGCAGCGGACTATATAAGACTGCCCTTTAGGTAAATTTAGAAAATTGTAACTAGTGCGAAAAGTTTCAGTTAGGATGCTGACTTGTGTTAGGTGCTTCAAATTTTATCACACCAGTATGTGATCGGCACTGGCTGCCAGTTTGCTTCCGAGCTCAATTGAAGGTATTGATTGGGGTTGACCTTTAAAGACCTTAACAGCTCGGGACCTGCGACCATCAACTTCCATATGAGCCTTCCTGCACACTGATATTCCTGCTCTAGGTCTCTTGACACTGTGAAGCGGAGAATAAACTAGGGCCTTTTCTGCAGTGGCACCCACACTGTGGAATGTCTTTTCAAGCAAGCTGCATCAGACTCTCACTACGTTATTTTAAATGGCTGGTGGTGACATGCATCTTTTAAAATGCCTTCTTTCTGGTACAGTATTTTGTTTAATTCTGATGGCTTTTTTGTAATGTTTACTGTGGCCTTGTTTATCAAGCTATGGTTTTGATGTATAATTTGGTTGAATTGTTTCCATGACTTGTTGTTGTTGTTGTTGTTGTTACCACTTTGGCTTTTCATTAAAAAAACAGGCAAGATATAAGTTTGTAAAATAAATATTAGGACCCGCATATTTCCCCCCCCCCTCTACTGTTGGTACTTAAACATTCTGTATTAGAAGTCATGTGTCAGGAAATCATGACTCCTGAAAGCAAAGGGTTAAGCTCTGTGTGTACCAAGCGTGTTGTATAAATATCAAGCTGAATGGAATAGCGGGTGGCTAAGGTAAGCTTTGTTTGTTTAGCATGAACACTTAATTGAAGTAATCATTTTATATAAGTTGGTGTGAGGAAAGTTAAATGTACCTATAGGTTTAATTACTTGGTGTTTATTTTATTAGCCTGTAGGGACAAGAAAATAAGTGGAAAATATATATATTCACACCCATTCTCTTGCAAAGATTCACAGCTGAGTTAGTAAATAAAATTTAAGGACAAAAAGAGATTACAATCCCAGTTCTTGATTCTTTATTTTACTCCAAAACTTTAGAAAGACAAATCCACCAAATAAATATAATCTAAGGAAAAAATGTTTGTTATTTTGAGGAGCATTTAAGCAAGCGGTCTGTGTTGGCAGCTAAATTTATGAAAAGTTTACCATAGCACACACTGGCCTCATTTCGGCGTAACACTGAACCATGGAGTAGCAGTATGGCACAAGGCTGGCTGGCTTTTGGGATCATTTGCTCCCTGTTTTAAACCAACTGAGGGCTTTTGTTATGTCACTGAACTGCAACAGACAGTGATTAGTTTTTAGACGTGGCTTGTCTGAAGGAGATGGCTTCAAACGGCAGTTCACAATCCTGGCTTGTTCAGATAAACCATAGCGAAAAATAAGTGTGATTAGTTGAAAATGGAAGCAAATCCTTCCATTCTCTTCCTTGTAGCCACACCTAGACGAAGAGATGGGAGGGCAAATGCTAGACCCCATGGCTCACTTAGGCTAGTTTCCATAGTGCTAAACTTCCATGCACACACAGACCTAGCAGTTAGGCTCATTACCTAAACCAAAACACCACAGGGGTGGGTTTTTAGTGGGGAAAGTAGAAGGAAAGAAAAAAGATGGGAGAGAAAGAGTGTGGCAAAAATGAGTGGGCCACCTCTATCTCCGACCCCAGCAGCTTTTGGCTTACTGGTGTTGTAGACACAACCAGCTGCAATTTCCATAGTGGCTGCAGCACACTGTGGAACAGCTGCACTGTGGAGGTGGTGTCCGTTCATGTAAACCAGGCCTAGGCAAACTCGGCCCTCCAGGTGTTTTTGGGACTACAATTCCCATCATCTCTGACCACTGGTCCTGTTAACTAGGGATGATGGGAGTTGTAGTCCCAAAACCTCTGGAGGCCGAGTTTGCCTTGGCCTGATGTAAACAAGGCCTTTATACAAGAGCTCAGCCATGTGTGCAAGAGCAGCCCAATATATTTCCTTGTAGACAAGCTACTATGACCCCTGAACAAACCCATGGTTTGCTTAAACTAAATATGGAATGATTTTTTTTCCATGGCAAGGTGTTATATTTTTGAAGGGTAAGTCTATTTGGACAGGTTCAATTGTCTGTGTTCTAGTAACTTCTAGGTTAGTTTACTGCAATGTGCTGTAGTAACTGCTGACCATTTGGAAACTACAGCTAGTGCAGAATTCTGAAGCCATATTACTGAGATCAAAAGTTCTGAACATACTGCAATAAATCTGGCCTGACTGCACCGGCTACCAAAAAGTTTCCAGGCTCAATTCAGAGGGCCGGTTTTGGCCTATAAGGCCTTATGCCTCTCAAGACCCCAAACATCAAGGATCACCTATTCTCACTTGAATCAGCTTGGACCCTGCAGTCTTAACTTTCTTCATGCACCTCATCCAAAGGAAGTACAGAGGGTGGCTGTTTAATTGGAGGCTCTTTGTCTGTTCTGTGCTTTCTGCAGGTAAACACAGGTGGTTCCATCGTTGTCAAATTTTAGGCATTAAGCTAAAAGATTTTTATTTACGTAGGCTTTTGGTGATTCTGGGAGCCCCTACTGTAGTACTAGTCTTTTAATGGGGTGGGGTAGGACTTCTACTTATTGTGTGGCCTGATAAGCATTTTTAGGAATTTTGTACGTCATTTTAAATTTGACTTTAAATTGTTTTTATATGTTGGCATTTTTGTTGTTGTTGGGTCACGTTGAGACTATTTTTTTGTAATGGCAGCTAACAAGTCAAGTAATAATAAATAATGCCATCCAAATTGGCAGCCACTCCTATGCCTTTAGGTAGCAAATTCTATAATTTTGTTTTGTGTGACGTGGTTCCTTTGTCTTTCATTCTTTCTGCGTAGTTTCAATGGAAATCTATACTGAGTTATAGTTCTGCTCAAACCTTTCAATTGGTATAATATTGTTCTTAATGCTCTGCAAATTTGTAGTACAGACTGCCTTGGTTCTCTTATACTTGTATTGCCTCTATTTATACAATATTTCTAAAGGACTATTTTAGAATTGCAATATATTTTTTCACCTTTGAGATTGCTTTGTTGCAATTTCTTAATAAGAGAATTAAAATGTTAAGAACCAACTTTTTGGACGTTTATCAGTATTATAGGAGGTCTTTTCTGCAAGTTAGAATTGAAGGAATAGAGGTTGAAAATTGGTTAAGCTGATGATGTAGAAATATTACTAGGTAACTCTTCAAAGAACTTTAAGCACACACTAAAGTGGAATGAGATATAATACAAGGTGGAAATGCAACTTAACACTCTCTCAAAACGCTGACACTTCTGATAGTGGCACATTGTCTTAAAGTTGCAATCTTGACATCTCCCTGACACTGGTGTTACTGCACATTCTCAGGTGAAAGCCGAGGGGCACATTTGAGTTGATACAATGAGGAAGCTTCGTTCCTTTATATAAAATAATAGTACAATGCAGAACTAAGAATTGAAAGTCACTATGTAGGGTTTATATATTTAATTTGTATCTGAAGAATAAAATTTCCTTTTAAAAATATATATTTTAACATTTTCTCTCATGGAAACCTTATAAACCAATTGCCACGAGATGTGGTGCTTACTTTAAAAAATGGTTAGATAGATAAAATCATAGCTCACATGGAAGGGAAGCAGAGTACAAAGGAATTGTGAGGATGCTCTCTTTGGCTTCCATCCCTGTTGCCATGCAGCTTATTCCCGCTTCCTGTGTGTTCAGGGCAAATATGTACAGAGGGGTTCCTGCTATACTCACCCAGGGCTCTAGATTGCAGAGGGAGCCTACACAAGTGCACCCCCAAAATGGTGATCTCTGGGGAAGGGTTCCCTCGATTTGATGTATGTCATAGGGCAATCCCTTAACCTTCGTTAACCCTGCTGAATAGTCAATAAGCAGTAGGTTGGTTGATTCAGGATATACAATCAATGGCCGCTAAAAACCTGCTGGCGCCTGTAATAATAAAACTGTGGCCTGTTCAAATCCCAAGTGGCTATCCTGTGTTGTTGCAACTTCGCCATGCCTTGGCCTGATGATAATTAATGAAACAGAAGGTATAGATCAGGCTTCCTCAACCTCGGCCCTCCAGATGTTTTGAGACTACCATTCCCAGCATCCCTGACCACTGGTCCCACTAGCTAAGGATCATGGGAGTTGTAGGCCAAAAACATCTGGAGGGCCAAGGTTGAGAAAGCCTGGGATAGATACTCAGTGCTGAAGGCAACGGTTCCGTCCCTGTTTCAGAATTGCTTCAGTTTCCAACCTAATTTTCAAAATCTGCAAATGTTAAACTGGACAAAGTGGTCTTGGCACAACTGATTTTTTCGGGTCACACCACAGAAGTGTGTAATGTACTTAAAATAGTGGTTTTGGAGAAAGTCACCTTGCACTTAATTGGTTCTAGAAGTGCAATAATAAAGCATTGTTTGGGAAACATTTACCAAGATTCCTGACGATACCTTTTTAGATTTAGATGAATTACTTTTAAAACAACCTCTTGCTCATAGTTAAGAAGACTAACAATCTTATTGGAAATGGTAATTTGCTTCACACAAACTAAAAGCCCTCTTGGCAGTAGAAACACTAGCAATCATCTTCTTGCCTTGGAATTGGTTGCTAAATTTTTCACCAAACATTTTAGAGTTAACTCGGCATTGTTAATCTTATGCGATTTTCACAGTTTCTTGCATAGTACTCTTTACACTAGTTTTTTAAAACAAATTATTGTGACTTTATATCCTTTTAAAGAACATTTATAGATCATTAACATAACTGCTATTAAATCACACTTAATCTCCTTAGCTAATGATATTCTAGAGCATACTCTGAGAAAAGAAATGTTCACTGTCAAGGCTGCTTCTATCATAACAGCATACAGGAACACTCCAGAAAGTAAATTATTTTAAAACATCTGTGTCTTTAAAAAGCCAGTGGTTCTGTGAAGATTGGACTACAGTTACCTCTGATCATTATAAGTTTGTTTCCATTGTCGTGCTACATGTCATATTGTGCAACTTTACAATTAAAGCACAACCTTCATTCCTAAACAAATTTCAGTAATTCCAATTGATTTCAGGGATGCGATGGCATAGTTGCTAAATTGGACAGCTATCTGGTTGTGGTTCCTATGTTCAAAGTTATTAAAGACCTTTAAGAGGAATTTCACTGCAGCAATACAGCCTATTTATTTAATTGAACAGGCTCACAAAGATATAAATCTTCTTTACGAGGACTGCTTTTCTCCAATGAGCTGAAAGGTCATTGTTTAGTGGATTTTAAAATCTATTGAAGTTATATGGCAGACAACTTTTTAGTTGCCTACTGTGATTTGTTGATATTTGCATTTGGTTATGCTTTTCTAAAAACATGTTAATTGGGTATGTTTTATCTATAGAAAAAAGATACGTCTGTGTTTGTGTATCATCTAAGTATCTACACAAATTGCTAGTAAACAAAGCCTGCATCCTGGAAATATGTATGTTCCATGTAGTAGAGTGATGGTTGTACTTGTGAAGTCTTTCCCAATTGTCAGATCCCTCTCTATATCCATCTCTGGGTGAGGCAGCCACCCAGTGGAAGACTCCACAGAGATGTAAACAAGTTGCTTCCATCTTTAAGAGTTTGTCGTGTACTGCCTCAACTTACTTTTCCCTGCTGGAGTGAGTTTAAACTCACTGGCGTGTTCTAGTCGTAGCAGTAACCAGGATCTATTGAACGAAAGGATATTCTCTGTGTTCTCTAGCATTTTGGCTAGGACACATCTAGTGTGTGTGTGTGTTTCTTGCTGTAAGCATGTCAAAACTTGCAAGAAGGTGTTCAGAAAAGAGCCAGAAACACTTGACGAATTCGATCTTTGCAAATTCCTATGTGAATTGACCTCACCTCTCTGTCTAATGTGTGGATCAGATTATTTCTGTCCATTGAATTTGGCTCTCCTCAGAATGTTGTGTCATATTCACTATCAATGAATGTTGTGTTGTATTCAATCAAAATGCAAAATATGTTCAAAACACATGAACCATAAACAGGTTTGCCAGACCCTCAGAAGAACTGCCAAAGGCAGGCAATCTCTGTTCTCGTTCCTTCTTCAGAGGAGCATTTTGATGTTCTGCGCCCCACATAACTTCTTATTAAGATACTTAGCTGTGCCCACTTGGTTTTCTGCTTGCATTGCTACATACACAATTGTGTTTGAAATCACTTAGTTGATGAGATAGCCTACTACTTATTTTGGAGGGAGGTGGCCTACTAGTCAGCTAGATGCTCCCTAGATCTTTTGTGCTAAATATAAGTAACCATATACTATTATTTTTAAGATATATGAATTTAAATACTTTAAAAAAAAATATTTGCCACTATCTGTTGCTGCAGAGGGAGAAGATGACAAACCGTGACTGTAAAGAGAGCACAGCTTAAAAGAAGTGATCTTTTATCCAATTCATTTTTCTGTGTGTAAATAGCATGTGAATATTACTCAAGCTACTGCTTTATATAGGCCAGCTTTCCATCACCTTAATGCACTTTGTAGGAGGTGCATTTGTCTAATAACCTGTAATAGTGCTGGGTTTAATGTTTCTCAAGCCAACAACATGACCACTGTCAGAGGAAACTGAGCAAAACAAAAAAGTCTCTTCTTAAATGTGCATTACCATCTTAGCCATCAATGCTAAATCTAAATGATCCTAACAACTACAACAACAAAAAACCTGAAACCCACAAAACCACCATGACTTCCTATGCTGTTTTTTTTTTTTTTAATAACCCTCAGGGAAAATGCTAGAGTGCATAAATTATGGGATGGCACAACCAGCTACCCATTCAGATTATTGTGATGTGATTTGTCCTGCAGCTGCTTCAAATTAAGAACAGGTGTAGAAGGCAGATTATGCAAATACCTATATTAATGTAATTGTCAAATTGGTGTGTTTATCACTGTGCTTTTAAAGAGTAGACCATACTCTTATTTTAAATGTAAATTAGTTTTATTCTTGAGAGCCACTATTGGATAATGAGCTTATAAATGGGAGGGGGGTGTCTTTAAACATCATGAAACTCTTCTGATTTTGACATTGACTTTTCTAGTGATTTGTTTCATAAATGCTGTATAAAAATATTATTTTGTCCCCTCTTGACATTTGATAAGCCTAGCTATGGAGTGTTTGTAAAATTTAGCTTATCGGGTCCACTTTTTCTTTGTTTTCCACTTGAGCTTGATTTTCTTTCAAGACTGAAGTTATTGTGGCAAAAATCCTGAAAGGAAACTTTTTATTTTGTTGATTAATGTGACATTTTCAGAACACACTGTACGTGCCATTAAATGTGTTTTCTTCACACAACTCTTATTTCTGAGTAGATTTAAACATTTGTAGAAGTGTATCATTGACAGATACATGTATTGCATCCTAAGAAGATTTGGCGTATCAAAAAAATGATTTTGAGGTTTAGGTTTGCTTCCATTTTTTGACATCTCTTCATTAAAGGAATAAATATAGTGTAGTGAAACCCTTATATGTGAGTAAAGTTAATTAATCTACAAAATCTTTGCCCTCCAGCAATCAGAACTTGATGCAAACACTTCAAACAGTTCTTCATAGAACAAACATCCAAACAATTTATTTTGAAATGCGTCATAAAACTGTAGCAGAAATTCTGTGTTGCTCAATACTGACTCAGTCACTTTCACTTAGTTCATGATCCTAAGCTCAGCTGTTCATGAACATAGGCAGTGTCATCTGAATTGCTGGCAGAATGCCACAGCTTGTGCTATTACAGTGTATGAACTTGAACCACCATGAGTGTTTACTTGCTTACCGTAAGTCCAGTGTAAGGATACTTGCATCATGCTGCCACATGTAGAGAAGAGTTAAATTATATTGCTTAGTGTTTTCTTTTAGTTCTCACAACAGGAAGGGACAGACAAATTAATACAGCCAAACCAAAAGTCGTAAAGTTTACAAATTGCCTTTTCTAGCGATTTTAGTAAAGTGTCTGACGTTATTGCTAGAGTTTTCACTTCCATCATATTATCCCCAAATTACAGGCAGATCTGTGGAAAGCCTTCTTGCTTCGATGGAATCTGATAAGCATTCGACTAGGAACTCTAGCATATTCACTAGTGTTCATTGCTGGCTGTGAAAATGTTTAATTCTTGCAATATTTTTGGCACCAAAGCAATTTATGTGATCCTGTAGAAACCCACAATAATATACTGTATAACTTATTGATACATTGCAACCATGAATGGAAACATAGCCACAAAAAATGCTGGATGCCTTGACTTAAAGAACAATTAGCAGTTGGGTGGGGGGCAGTGAAGAATTAACCTTCATAGGGAGCTAGCTGAACTTCAATTTAAGTAATTGAATTTCTGCAGAAATCTATTTCAGGGGGTGAGAATTATCCGCTGGATTCTTCCAGTCCACTTCACAAATTCCTTTGCCATGAAAGAAGTGGTTATGAAAGCATCCCAGATGCAGGAAGTTGTATTGCTGTAAAAAGTTTGATACCTAGGACAAAACAATGATCAATCAAATTTATTCTCTTATGAATAAATAGCATCCTCTGTAATTTTGAAATACCTTCTACATAAGTAAGTAGACTATCATTTTACCACAATTAGTCAGTCAACATCTATAGTATACTGTGCAAACATTCATCAGGTAAATGATTTGTATATTCATTCTTTGCAAAGATAGAGATTATTCCAACAGTAGCATTCCCCCACAATGAGTTGCCTTTCAATTCAATAATAATAAAAAAGGTTTCATCTTAGTGTTTATCCGCCAGCTCCTTCTGTCAGTAAAATATACTAGGTGTGGTTTGGCTGTCAGGATATAAATTTGCATGTAGCGGCAGTCAGCTTGCACAGCCATTCAATATGGATACATGCCAAGTTCAGTCAAGGTCTGTGGGTGAACTCATTGTTCCACTGAGATCAGTGGTAAAGTGTCTATTGACTTCAGTGCACTCAGGTTTTCTGTCTGCAATTATTCTTTCTCTGCAACCCATCCTGTTGATGGCTCTGATAACTTTGCATTTTGTATTTTGTCACTTGTGACATTTGCTGGGTTGACATTCAAGGAACGTTGAAGAGCCATTCCTGCAGCAGTTCGTGAGGGAAAGCACAGTGGCAGTGGCACCCTCCTGAGCAGAGGAGGTGCTGCACTTCCCAGGATGGGACAAGTCCACCTCTGCCGCCAGCCCAGAGCTCCCCCAATGTCATGGTCGCCTTGCCCCATCCTGGTAAATGCAGTTGTGCCATGAGGGTGCTATTGCCACCCTACCCCACACCCCACCTATCACTGCTGCTGAGCCATTCTGTTCTTGAAAATTTTCTAGAAATCTATCGTGTTTAAACATATTTGTAACCTTTCATTAGAGTTGCCACCAAAATTTTGCCAAATCATAACTTGAAGTGAACGTAGAGGCGTCTCTTCAGGCAAATAATACAAGGAGTTTCTAGGGGCACTAAAGAATTTTGAGAAGACCAGCAATATTTCTCAGTTTTGCACATGCTTTGCTCATTTGTTTTTGTTTTTTTAAATTTTAAAGCAAGGTCTATTCTTTTTTCACAGTCTTGATTTCAGAAACATGGGTTTAGAGATATAAAAAAGGGCTGCCTTGGAATTATTTCTCCTAGAATAAAGCTATACAATCCAGTTCAGTATATTTCAACAACAAGAACAACTGCTGAAGCTTGTGAGCAAATTTTAAAGCATTAAATTGTGGGATTAATGTGAAAACACACAAGCCATTAGTGACCTACCAAATTGTTAGGGGTTATGATATACACAGGTCAATAAAGAATGAGTGAACGAGGAAATGAACTTTGTTTTGACCAAGTCCATAGCCACAGGGGACCTGCACATGTTGTTCCTTCCCTACTAAGCAGTGGGTGCTTATTTTAAATGTTATAAAAGTAAAAGACACTTTAATTTTATATTCATATTAAATTAAATATGAAAATATTAAATTAAATGATTGTGAATGTACTGGGCTATCTTTATTTAGGTTTTGATGGATTTACGTTGATTCACCCTGTTCTCATAGCAAAATCCGTACTATGGACCTGATTTCAACTTAGCTGTTTTAGTAGCATGCACTGAATGTAGCCCATCATCTGAGTAAGACCATAGCTATTGCCATCATAGTAAGCAAGGAAGAGTCAGGTGAGAAAGTACATGAGAGCAGCATTTAAAAGGCTTGAACCCATTACAACAACATTCTGTTTCGGTCATAATTTCAAACCATCTAATCTTCAACAATGCACTGGCAATTTCTTCTTACCAGACTTTTAAAAAGATTTTATCAATCAATGAAATAAGTCTGAAGGTCTGATTTATTGGTTTGTGTCCTATGGCAATCACTGGTGTTTAGACTTTTTATTTCAGGTTACTTGCTATTACTGCCCATATTTTGGGTTAGGTGCAGAATGCCCTCTGATAGATCCTTACTTGGCTGTGCATATTTATTTGAGTGATGTCTATGAGGTATGTGGGGCACAGACAGTCCACTGCTGAAACACAATATAACCTGACTGTGTGTGTGTGTGTGTGTGTGTGTGTGTGTGTGTGTGTGAGAGAGAGAGAGAGAGAGAGAGAGAGAGAGATTTCTATACCTCCCCATATCTTTGGTTTCATCAGGGCCACTTTGGCCACTGATGGTGATTCAGAATCCTCACCTTTAATTTAAGACTTCAGTCGTATGATTGTTCTCCAAGCATAGGCCCCAGCTCTAGGGGGCCAAGGCACTGTGGGCCCCCACGGTTTTTTTTAGGGTCTACCCCCCATTGTTAGAACCAGGAACGGAGCAATGTCAGAATGCCATGTGACGTCTCGTTGGGCCCCCTCAAGGTTCTTCAGAAGATGGCGCCTTTATCACCAAGTCTGCTACTGAAGACTTTTGCCACACCATCCTTTCAACCACTATTGTTTGGGTATCATTATTTATTTATTTTCAGTATTCCTTTTAACCAAAGACCTCCCACCTAATTTCATCCTTACATCCACCCTGTGAGGTAGGTTTGGCTGGGTGATAATAACTGGCTCTAAGGTATAGAAAGTGAGCCTGTGTGTGGTAATTACCCAGTAAGCTCCATGGCTTAGTGTAAATTTGAACTGCCCTGTGCCCTGCCCCATCCCCACCTTTCTAGCCCAGCATTGTAACAATCACACCACACTGCCTCTCTTTCTGTACCTTAACGTTCCCTTTTAGGAACTATAAAATAGGCCAGAAGTGTTTGAGTTTGGGGCATTGTCTATGCAATCTAATTTGTGTGTGTTCCATAAAGACAAAGTTGTATTCCGCAGAGATGCAGGTTTCAAACCCAAGGTTAATTCTGTTTTTCACAGAGCTCAAGAATTGATTTTGCTTTGTTTTGTCCTAAATCTAGTAATCATCAAGAGAGGGTCGGACATTCCCTTGACGTTATGAGAACACTGAAAGTTTTCACTGCTAAGAACACAGTGTCCTTCAGAGTGGATTTGGCCCTTTTCTTTAAATTTATGACAGGAGGGAAAAACAGGGTCAGAGAGCTTTAGCTAGACGATCTCTAATGGCTTAAAGGTTGTCTATAGAATGCTTGTAAGTTGTCAGGGGGCTCTCACTACAGCAGGCTTGGAGTCAGGCTGGGAGCTCTGGCCCTGCAGTGCCGCCACTCCCCGGGGCTTATCAGGTGGCAACGCTGCAGCAAATAACATGGTAACACCAATGGGCTGTGGGGGGCAGTTTGGTGCCTCAAGGACAAGTGCTGGGCAAAACGGCTGCCATCTTTCCCCCCCAGAATGCTTCTTGGCCCCATGTAGGAAGCCTGAGTTTGCAGTTGTGGGTCCACTAGAGCCATGATCCTCGCCATGTGCTCCAGCATGTGTGCGGACTTTGGTCCTACACTAAAGCATGTGTCAACATGCTCTGCTAGAGAAACTTTAGGGTCTTGAGCATTATGGTCTTGGTGAGTAATGGTTATTGTTATGTCTTGTCTCTGGCTGTTCATAGTGTTATATTAACAAGTGTGGAACATCACCAGAAAGAACTAAATAACTAAATAAATAAATAAATAAATAAATAAAAGGCAAGTCACAGATAAGAGCCCATCTGCCCGTTTTGGAGTCTAGGGGTAGAACTTTATTAAGACTCTGTTGCCTTACACAGAGATATAGTACTTCTGCCTTTTCATATTGCTTTATTTCTGATATGTGTATCTGTGTCTCTTCACCCAGAAGCAAATGAACAGCAAACGCAGTCCTATCCAGAGTATATACTACCGGCACACAATACATTGCTTTGTGGGAAATATCTGTGTGTCTCAAAAAGACTGGTGTCTGCGTTCGCTGGACTCAAATATTGAGAGTTTTAAGCAAAAGTCTGAAAATTAACTGATATGGTGTGCCACTCTGCCCCACAATTCAGTGGCCAAATTGCCTAGTTTATTACATTTCTCAGATGTCAAAGTAGGAAATGTTATACAAGGAACTGAATACTGTAGGGAAATTTATATTCTAAAGTATGTTTTCTTCTAGAGATATACTATGGTTCACCCTTACCCCGCTATGTGTATCTTATCTTTGTGTTCATATTTGAACTCCACCTCAGTTTTACAATATCCACATCCTGCAGTGAATGTTCATATGTATGTTAGTGGACCCTATGTCTTGAATAACTGGACAAGCCACTATTGCATTGAAAGTTAGTAAAATATAAGGTGTTAAGTTTTTATTTTTATGAACTTGAACAGTCTTAATCTACAATAAATATTAATTTATAGGTCAGTACTACATGAAGGATGTGAGAGGTGTTCCTTTCTCTCACCTTTCTAATCCATACTCAACGAAGTGATTTTTGAGGAGTCTCCTGGATACCTTTACAAAATCATCCTAAAATTGTGAGAATTGTTTTGATTTTAAGCAAAGTTGCAGCTGCATAGCTATAAAGCAGTCAGTTCCCCTTATTATGACTAGTTCCACAACTTGTACTGTTTTAAATTGCCTGCAATTAGCATATCTCAACCTTATTTTTAGGTTTAAATTGCAGTGTGAGAGTATACTCTCCTCTTAGCTAATTAGTGCTATCAAGGAACAGTAGGTTACCTCATTAGTACCATGTGCATTTAATTAAAGAAGAGAAAATTGGAGTTAACCTCATAGTTAACATTTTCACAGAGTGCTACAGTGCCAACACCTTCAATTGGAGTCACACCCCTGTGTATCTAATTATTCACTGGTGCCAAATAAGGTTAGCAAGGATACCACCATGCTGTTGACAAAATAATTTAGAAGGAAAACCTATTCACTTGTTTCTGACACTGACATCAGGTTTCAGTGGTCTCTTCTAATCCTGATCTTTCAGGCCAGCTTAATAATTTTTGTTGGTTTTGTTCCCCAACAAGTTTGCTTCCGCTCCAGGGGGGAGGGAGTGCAAATTAACTGGGGAAGAAAAGGGGGGGATAGCACATCTCTTGCAAATCAAATGACATTTTAATATCAGCAATTCCCTCCAAAGCTTTTCACACCTTTCTGAAAGCCAGAAAATTTTAGATATATGCATGAAACAAATTGTTTACTAATTGTGAGAATGAGTATATCTTCCAAAATGTGGTTTCCACTTTATACTTTGCAGAAGGGGACCCTTTAATTCGTATTACAGAAGCAAAGTCATATTGTGCTGTGAGTGAGTTACCATCTGATGTATGAGCTGTAATTGTGGTCACAAACACTAGGTATGCAAAAGTCTCATTTATTCTGATGGGACTGATGGTCATACTAGATACTGCAGATTTCCTACACACATGATGATTCTCCATGTATTCCATTTCATGTATATATCCTGGGCGACAACAATGGCTTGCAGTTTCCCACTTTGCCTAAGCTGCATGTACAGGCAATGATACAGATCTGTGTGCGGTTGTCAAAAATGATGAAACTTTTCATACAGAGAAATGCTTTCTTTGTAGAACCAGAACAAGCTGACCTTGAATGCAGTCATGGAGGTGTCCTCCCTTTTTAAGAAGCAGTAGAAGATCTGAGCTGTGAATGTAAATTCAACTCAGAAACAAATAGTACAGGTCCAAAACAACACCTGGCAACATTTATATTTTTTTTATTGCCATAGATCACCTCCCCTGATATACAGGTCATTTCCTGGGACACCAGAGGGAATACATGTACAGTGGTACTTCGGGTTACAGATGCTTCAGGTTACAGACTCCACTAACCCAGAAATAGTACCTCGGGTTAAGAACTTTGCTTCAGGCTGAGAACAGAAATTGTGCTCCGACAGCGCAGCAGCAGCGGGAGGCCCCAAATAGCTAAAGTGGTACCTCAGGTTAAGAACAGTTTCAGGTTAAGAATGGATCTCCAGAACGAATTAAGTTCTTAACCCAAGGTACCACTGTAAATCATAGTTAGAACTCTCTGCACTAGGTTGGCTTCAGACAACAGTTTCTTCCTATTAGTGCAGCATGTTGCATGGTGGAACCCGCATGGACCTAGACTCAGTGCTCAACAGATTCCATGGCAACTGTGCTGTCAGTAAGCTAGGTGTTTGTAAGTTATCCCATCTGTGGTGGCTGCTGTTTGCCTGATGCCTTCAGCCAACCTTATTAAATTGGGGTCCCAGTGTCTGGTGACTCTATAAATCATTGAGAAATTGGGAAAAGATACTTGTCTAAATCAACCCTGAAGGAGTCCTGATTGAATAAAGTGCTTACCTTAAGCATATGTCTGATCTCTGATCCCAAAGACTTTAATAGGATTAAACTCAAATGCCTTACCAAATATATAATGGAGTATTTCTTTTTGAAAAATTTATCACATGCTTATGTGCTTTGGTGAACAGGATCCATGATACTCAATGTGCTGAATAATTTTACTTGAAATGTGTGGATCTGTACTGATACACTATAATGCTTCTGGCTTTTTGTATGTGGTCTAAGAAAAAGTAACGGTGTGTTAATGATTTTCCCCCTATCCTATCCAAAGGTCTCAAAGGGCCTTGTAATGGGATCTTATTTTATTGCCACACCACCCTGTCAGGTAGATAGGTTAAGAAATAATGCTTTGCCCAAACTGCTCACAAAGTTTCAAGGATCAGCTAGGATTTTAATCCGTGGTTTAGAATATGTGTACAATTTACTCGATCTATATCACATTCCACTGTGAAAGTGTGGCTTACATAAAATGCTTTCTTAAATATTCCAAGGGTGCCCTCCAAAGAGCCAGGGACCCAACAGGCAGGTGGCAATTTTGGAGCATTTGTTTTCCTGGGAGTCAGGGAACGCCCCCTCCCATCAGCACCCCTATCTAGTACACCACATTTCAGTAAGGAAGATTATACATTCATATTTTTTCCTATTTCCATCTATATTTATTTGTTATTTTCAGCGTTTGTATCCTGCCCCATAACACAGCGTTCTCAGGGTGGCTTACAGCAACCACCAATCTTAATCATCACCCCAATGTAAATATGGGATAGAATAGAAGCATTAAAAAACCTACATAAACACAGCAAAAACACAAGACCCCAAGGATTAAAAACACAGATTTTAAAACCACCAATGGCTTTAAGAAACACCAAAGGCCTGGGTAAACAGAAACATTTTCACCTGATGCGGGAAAAGCTACAAATACGGACCCAGGTGAGCCTCCCCAGGAAGACTGTTCCATAACCGGGATGCTACTGCTGAAATGGTCCTCTCCCTGATAGTTCATTCATTCAGTGAGGGTACCCGGAGCAGGACCTCCAAAAAGGACCTTTATGTAGAATTAAGCAATCTTCATGCCTGTGTGATAAATTGTTTGGTGAAAGAAGTTGCTCTTTTCACAACATCAAGACATCATTTAACAAAATGGATATTCCCTGTTTCAGAATACTACAGCAGTATGATTCTTGACATGATAATTTTGATTGATTATATACTGCTATTTCCTAATTGCCCATTCACATGTTCTTGCAAGTCACCCCAAAGTTTTCACTAGCCCTGGGTTGTTGTCTCCTCCCCTCCATTTAAGCATACAGATTCATGCTGTGTTGCAAACTTCATTTGAAACCCTCATGAAAGAATGGCTTTCATTAGGGAAACCCAATTCCAAAACATTTTTTTAAGGATTGTGGAGCTATGGGTGGTTCCATGGACTGTGAATATGGTGGGGCTTCGGTTTAACAACTAAAATTAGTTTACAAAATGTCATTGATGGCCTTTTTGATTATTGATGCCTCCAAAAACTTATAATTACTTGATTCTGGATACAAACTTGGTGTGTTGACTTCTGAACAAGACACCATTCCCCTGATAGTTATTCTCTGGTAATCTAAGAGAGAAATGCTTTCCTTCCGCCTCCCTTCTTACCTGGCTGTGGCAGAGAGGGAGGAATGTGTCTTCTTTTTCTCCTTGCTTCATCTTTGCTTCCTGAAATTCTGCTGTAGGAACATCCCAAGGCACTGGAGGTCTTGAGATATGTAACCCCTTGGTGTGTAGTTTGCAGGGCACCTGAAGTCTGTATTAAGGATGTCAGGTGTCCTGGGGAAATGCAGTTACTGACCCACCATTTTACACCAAACCTCACAATGCTAAGGTTTCGTTAAAGACTGAAATTGTGAAAAATCTCAGTTTTAACTGTTTCCTGCTCATCGGAATGTGACTACTATGAGGTTTTAGTATGCAAAAAAATACTAATAAGATAATTATGCCACAATTTTGTGAACTCAGATATGTTGTTTTTGGTGGGCTTAAGCACTCTTATCTCTGTAGTGGATCATTACCATACCTTTTATAAACATATTTACAGTGGTACCTCAGGTTAAGAACTTAATTCATTCTGGAGGTCCGTTCTTAACCTGAAATTGTTCTTAACCTGAGGTACCACTTTAGCTAATGGGGCCTCCCGCTGCCGCCGCACGATTTCTGTTCTCATCCTGAAGCAAAGTTCTTAACCCGAGGTACTTTTTCTGGGTTAGCAGAGTCTGTAACCTGAAGCGTCTGTAACCTGAGGTACCACTGTATAATCATATTTTATTAAGCTAATGATTCAGAGGAAAGTTTGTATTATGATTTCTGATTATTTGGATATGCTCATCTTATATCAGAAACCAAGTTGAAGAAATTTGATTTGTTTATCTTCTGCTCTAATATATTTTGGAAACATTTTCCAGACAACTTGTAGGAGAAGTATATGTTAGTGTAAAAATGCTACACCGGAGAACCACATTTTAAAGTGTAGGCCTTTCTGTGGTATGATTTCAGTTACTAATAACAGTCATGTGAAACTAATTTCAGTATGTTCTTTATTTACTGACTGGTTCCATCTGATTTTTTTATCCATAAGTGAGTTCACTGTTTCATTGGGATTTACATGTGCAGAATTTGCAAGCCATTTTAAACGAAAGCTTTATTTAAATACTGTTCTTGTGTGGTGGAATAAATCCAAATGCTAGTTTTAATTCATTTTATGGTGCCCATTAAGTAGAAGCCAGGTGTTCTCTGGCAGAATATTAGAGGCAAAAAGGGACCAATATTTCAACAACCTGTTTTAAAGGGGTGTGCATAACACTGTATGTAGAAAAATTGGCAGGTGACCAACGAAAAGAGAAAAGCAATTTTTATATGGCATGGTTCCCTCTTTTTGGTGTTAAAAAAATCAACATATGAGAATGAAACAAGTTGCATTTTTAATATGAAATGCATGGTAGAGCAGCGTAAGAGAGAATAGTGGATATTGCATCATATGCATTTTAGTATTTCATAATTGTGTAAATAGATCTTTTCTGTGCATTTTATTTTGCTACTATAATCTAAACAGAATATCTTACGTTCTCACAGTTCCAGACACTTGGTGACTTGAATTTCCTTTGCTATATCAGTTTTCTTAAAATGAAAGACTTGAGTTAATAACCACACTCTACTTTATGAAATTAATATCTGTAGCTGCATAAACTTAAATCACCACTTTTTAGGTAGCAAAACAATAGAATTCTTGTGGGATAAAGTTGTGAATAAACAGGACCACACTAGATGTCTCTTAAGTAGCTATTCAAAATAACTTATAGTAACAGTTTGAAGAATTCACCCGAAATCTGAAGAGACCCATTGTGGTGTTCTGTTCCTAAAAAATTGGGGGGGGGGGGATGAAACAGCAATCTTTTGATGGAAACTTAAGAATAGGCAGAAATAAAAATTCAGAGTGAGTTTTGTTTTCCTTCTATTAAATTATGTATACATGTGTAGGTGAGATAAATAATTTCTCCAAAGCCTCTTTTACTTTTCTGATGTGGCATCCAGCGAGTTGTGCAGGTTCTGAACTTTCTGTCCTCCAGTTCTGGAGAAGTTATGCAATTGGTACGGTTTGTGTCCAAACCAAAGCAGTTTCTGAGATAATAGGTGCTCTGTTGAGATTGCAAGTCAGCCAATTCCAGCCATTGGCAATAGAGAAAAACAGAAAGACCTGAGATCAGTGCCTCAAGACTTATACAGTGGTGCCTCGCAAGACGAAACTAATTCGTTCCGTGAGTCTCTTTGTCTAGCGGTTTTTTCATCTTGCGAAGCAATCCTATTAGCGGCTTAGCGCTATTAAAGGCTTAGCGGCTAAAAGGCTATTAGCGGCTTAGAAAAAGGGGGGGAGCGAAAAAAATCGCAAGACTTGCAAGACGTTTCCGTCTTGCGAAGCCCATAGGGAAAATCGTCTTGCGAAGCGCATCGAACACGGAAAACCCTTTCGTCTAGCGGGTTTTTCGTCTTGCGAGGCATTCGTCTTGCGGGGCACCACTGTACTGCCTTGGAGATGCTACTTTACTGACTTTGGCACCATCCACTAGTACGGACAGGGAATAAATTTTATTTAGTTTACATTTAATTTTGAACTCACCTAATTTGCACTTTTCAAAACAACAAATGAATTGGAACCCAGCCATCCTTTGAAATTTGTACTTTTCCGGATTTTGCAATGCAGTTCTCCAGCTGAGTAAAGTGTACAAAAGGCATATCCCAAGGTAAAGGGTGACTATAAATAGCATACAGAAATGCATCCCATTACGGAAAACAGCTTTTGCAAAAATGTGTGTTTTAGGCAAAAATGCATACAGAAATATGTAAAATGCTGATTATTTTGCATGAGGAATTTTTCTGCAGATTTATGTGGAAATGTGCAGAATATAAGCATGGAAAATTTATAAACTGAGAGAAACCAAAATGGATAGATGTGTTCATCCCTATAAACCAGTACCTCCTCTACCAGCAACTCGTAGGCTTTCTGGGAGTTACTTATTGCACAGTGGATGAAACCTATTTGGCTGCTGGAAAAGTTGTTTTTGCCAAAATGTGTGTTTTTCAAAGGGTCAGGAATAGCAGCAAGGCAATATGGAAGTGGTTGGCAACAACATTTTTCCATGCAAAGCCTTCAGGGCATGTTCTGTAGATCTATGGTGTTAGGAGGCTGTTCTAGGAAAGCCCTATGTATGGCAAGTAACAATCCCCTAACATACTGAGATTTATAATATTGGTACTACCAGCTGTTTGTGCTTTACAGAGTAAAATGGGCCTGTTCAGAGTTGCTTTTACATTGACCTTTATTTGGTTGAGGAAAATAAATTATCTAGTTCAGAGATGTCATCTGGGTTACTTGGGCAGAGCTGTGAGTGTTGAAGTGTCTCATTTGGGAAGGGAAGGGAAGGTTTAGGATAATTAATAAATGCAAGGAGGGGAAGGAGGTAGGTTTGTGTGCTGTGCAGACAGGGAGCAATTACTCTTTTACTGCCTTGTAGGAGGGCTTCCAGGGCATGGCCGTGTTTTCTGGGCTTCTGTTGGTAGATGCTAGTGAGTTTCTACCGCCACACTTTGTGAGGATCCTGTTAAAGTAGCAGGTACTGCCACAAGTTTTCCCAGTAGTGATGTATGGAATGTATGTATGGATGTATGTATGTATGTATGTATGTATGTATGTATGATGTATGGAAGTGAGAGCTGGACCATAAAGAAGGCTGATCGCCGAAGAATTGATGCTTTTGAATTATGGTGCTGGAGGAGACTCTTGAGAGTCCCATGGACTGCATGAAGATCAAACCTATCCATTCTTAAGGAAATCAGCCCTGAGTGCTCACTGGAAGGACAGATCGTGAAGCTGAGGCTCCAGTACTTTGGCCACCTCATGAGAAGAGAAGACTCCCTGGAGAAGACACTGATGCTGGGAAAGATGGAGGGCACAAGGAGAAGGGGACGACAGAGGACGAGATGGTTGGATAGTGTTTTCGAGGTTACCAGCATGAGTTTGACCAAACTGCGGGAGGTAGTGGAGGACAGAGGTGCCTGGCGTGCTCTGGTCCATGGGGTCACGAAGAGTCGGACACAACTAAACGACTAAACAACAACAACTGCCACAAGTGTTTGGCCCCTATTTCATTTGTGTTGGGGCTTCTTTAGCAGGATACAGAGTAGGGGAAGGTATGGTTCAGGCACTGAGAAGGTTGTTTGGCGTTACATGAGATACATCAGGCCCCATGGGGCTGCTGCGGGTGGCCCGAAAGTGAAGAAAGCAGGAGGAAGTCAGCTTATCACTCCAATGAGTTATAGTCTATTACAGTACTGTCATGTAGCCTGTTAATAGCAGTTTGGTTTCTGAGCATAGACATGAGCATTTGTCAGGGGCTCAGCTGAGCATCGTCCACTGGGCTGGCATCTTTAGGATCAGTTCTAGAAGCATGTGGGACCAGCTGCTGGAGCAAAATGTGAGACAAGAACCATTTTCCCAAGTGAAATGGTAGTGAAAGTATGGTACAATCTACAAGAATAGCAGGGACCAATGGGAAACCTATATCACAGCTCCTTTGTAGGAGAATATGTAATTTATCAAAATGAATTTGATTGGTGCCAGGGGACATATTTGCTGGCTTTCTGTGCCATTTCCACTAGTGTTTTAAGAGGATGGGTTATAAATGACTCCCTGAAACTGGTCATGATAGCTAGAATGTTGTTGCCACATTCCTTTAATGAAGACACCATGAGATATTTTCCACGGCTTCTTCAACCAGACCCTGCATACCTTATTTTCTCCAGCTTCCTTGTGCAATGGGTGCTCTGATAGGCATATCTGGATTTTGACTAGTAACAAGGTTGAATTGTTTCTTGTCCCCACTACCAGCACCACCTTGTGTTACCCTGTAATTAATAATAACTGTTAATTGCAGGCCTGCATATTACCTAATGTATACTAATGAAACCCAACTACTGTTGCTGTGGTCTGAAATGAGCCAACAACCCATTCATTCTCCCAATTTTGTCATGCTTGTTGAAAGGTTAACTTGAGAAAAGCAATTTTTAATGTAACACAGATTTTCATGAACATTGCATTTAAATTTCATCTGCTGTTAATTTTTGCTCCATTTCCGGATTAAGTTCTGAACATCTTGCTTTGCTTTGTTAGAATAACAAGATAAAACATTTGCTTATGTGAAGCACTAACAGATTAACATAGTCATTTTTACTGTTAGTGGAATTAAATTCAGCTCTTTGTTTACCTCTACTTGTTTGGAATAGTCTGATATAATTTGAGTACAAAATAGAATGCCTTTTTACCTTTCCTTTATTTGTGCTTTTATGGTGGGCATCCTGATTTTTAAGTCGGTACACTTAAGATCACAGCCTAAATGTTGGTACAATATTTGGAAAACCTTCCAAACAAATTTGAAAGTATTTGTGCACATTAATAAGCAGCCTTGCAAATAATTATTTATGAATAATGCCCACCCTCTGTTCTGCTATGCACGACTCACTGACTCTCCACATTCCCTCTTGCACTCCCTCCTTTCCCACACAGCTCTGTAACCAATTTCTGTCTTCCAGTCATAAAGGACTACAGAACCATAAGGACTCAGCAACAGTGTCCTATGAGCACCCATTAAATGTAGGGCAATACTAAGGATGCTGCACCTGCAGCTCTCCGTTTTTCAATTCTACCCTTAAATGGGTGCCATCTAAGTCTTCAAAGAACCATGTGTGAAAATACCATAGTAATAGGGGGGAAATCACTTGAATCTATACTGAACTTGGTGTCACCATTCATTCAGGTCCTTTAGATGTTTCTGGAGCAGTCATTGCTGCCACAAGTGTCCTATCCACACCCTCTGGCTGTAAGGCCAATAATGTGGCCTCTTGATCTCTGGCCATCATGGCTGATTAAATCTACTAAGAAGCCAGGAAGTGATCAATGCCTCATTATAGGAGAGAGTTATGCCCACTGGCTTGAAAAAGACAGTGGTGTGGGCCCTCTTGAACAGGTCCTCATGAATCAATAAGTTTTAGAAAATTACTGTCCAGTCTCTAATATTCCTTTCCAAGAGGAGAGGATGGTGGCCAGTCTTTGGAGGCAGGGGCTTAGCGTGGGTTGCTGCCACCCAGAGCAGGGCAAGTGTTGCACCCTCCTGGTGGACTGGGCAGCAGTCAGTCCCTTTGCCAGCCAGCTTCTAACCAAGGGAGTCACTCCTTGCAAACTATCCCCAGTCTGGGAGCAGAGATAAGGCAGAGAAGTGTTAAGCCAAGAGCGTCACTATGTGGCCTTGTTCTGTTGTCCTTGCAGTGAGGCACTCTGGGCAATGCATATGGCTCTGGCAGTATTTTCTTGCCTTCCTCTTCCTCCCTCATTGATGGGTGGTGGTGATGGCTGCTCCCCCCCTCCCTCCCTTTTGGCTGGCCCAGGGGCAGGGCGCATGCAGGTATCCCTTTGCTGGCCATGAGGAGAAGGAGGGGCCACTGCACCACTGTCCTAGCCCCAAAGGCCCAGCCAAAATGCGACTTGCTTCCCCACAGCTCTGGCCTTGATGATGGGGTACTTAGTTGCACCCCATCAGTAATTTGCACCCAGAGCCATGCCCCCCCACCCCCTTCACTATGCCACTGCCTGGAGGAAGCAGAATAGTATAGATCCATTCCTGTCTGGTTTCAGACCTGGTTTGGGCACCAGGTCTTGACCTCTCAGCAGCTTTTGGCATCATTGACCATGATGTTCTTATGGAACAACTCGAGGAGTTGAGAGTTGGAGGTACCTTCATTACAGTGGTTCTGTTCTTAACTGCAGGGTTGTTAGCAGAAACTGTGTAGTTCTTACTCTGTGTTTTCAATATTCATTCACATGATTATCTGGATCTTCTGTTTACAAGACTACTTTTCATTCATGATTATTTGAACAATCCAGACAAGAAAACATATACCTGAGAGAGAAGGAGTCTGTGTCTAGATGACGATCAGTCTGGCAGCAGGAAAAAAAGATCTGGTATGCTGACCCTCTGTATAATTTAAGGAAATTTGTAAATCAATTAAAAATGGAGCAATTACTCAATGATAATCAGTTCCTCATTATTTTTCTATTGCTTTCTTGAAGCTTTGGTTTAATTCTGGAATATTTTTGTAAAAAAAACTCGCCAATGTCAAGTGATTTCAGGGTCATACAGCATATCATCGTTTTCTCAATTTACAGCTGAAAATTTTGGTTTGAAGTAGCAATTTATACAAGCAAAATAACATCTGATACTCTAGTCACACCACTAAATGTTAAAGACAGCAATATTGTTTTAAATGTTTTGCTTACTTTGTAATTGATTTTGTTGTAACTATGTTGTATAAAAGACACTTTTTTGTTAAATTTTCAGAATTTTGCCTATGATGTTACATTGTGACAGAGGATAATTCAAGATTACCCTTAATTAATTCAAACTATGGCTATTCAAGCATGGAGACAGGCTTCATAATATTGAAAATGACTGTTACTGTAATTCAAGAAAGTATACATCTTGTTATAAAATGTAATTCCTCTTTACCTTTCATCTGAATCTGAGCAAGCTAATACTGGCTACAAATTGGGATAAAGCTTTATCAAACACCTATTTTCAAAAGACACAAAGAAAGCACCTTCTCCCCACCCTTCTCAACCCCAGTTTGGCTTGGCTCGGAACAAAAAATCCAATGATATCTGCTGAATGGCAAACAATAAAGCCACTTGTTTTCTATTCCAGATCAAAGTGGGCCCCTTGGCCTTCACCTTGTCAATAGGGCCAAAAGGTTCCATATTCCCTGCACAACCCCCAGCATGATTAGACCCTCCATACCACTCATCCCAAATTAGGGATGCTTGAGGAATCTGATCTTGGTGGAGTCTGATAAAAACTGACCTGATCCACTCTTCCTAGACCAATTATGTGGATAGGATGTGGGCCAGAACTGATAGGGTTGCCATATCTTAATAAAAGAACACATTTGCTGACTTCTACTTTAACTATGGATTGCTATGACAATTCTACCCATGAAAAAGAGGACGTGTCCTGGAAAAAGAGGACATATGGAAACCTTACCATCCCTAACCCTGACTTCATGCTACTTACCAGATAGGACAGTGGAGTGGATTTGATTGGTGCAGGATATTTCCCTGTATTTTCTTTTCTCTTGCAGTAAAAGTTGGTATTGTGAAAGCAGACAAGGCAAAACAAGTGTTAGCTTCTTCTCCACACTGATGTAAATAGATAGCGTCCTTGGTTAGAGTGGCATATGAAGAGCTGGGATATATTGAAATACTCCTGCTTCCTGCATTTTTAGAATCTGACATTAGACATTTCTGCTTTCATGCAGAAGTGTGAGCAGCAGAATAGTGCTTTTTCAAGCTTGAGATAATTTCACTTGCGTAGAACAGCTATTCTGTAGGTCAGGAGCAGATCAGCTTATTGAGAAATGAGGACCACATCTGGATATGTAAATATCATGAGCTGAAGGGCCATAGCTAACTGGCATATTTTAGTTGCATTTAATTAAAGCAATTTGCATGTAATTTCATGAAGCAGGATGATGCCAGATAGTAGAAAAGTTGTGCTTGGGGCACTTTTCGGATATTTTTTTTTCCAAATAGCAGTAATTATGCAGTTGTTACTCAGTAGTTGTGTGAAAACGGAACAGTTTTCCTCAAGGTTGAATTACTGTTGCAGGGCTATCATATATTCTGGAATTCAAAGAACAATATTTTTGTTGCTACAACAATACATCCTTTTACACTAGTAAAATTGTAATAGTGCTGGTTGGAAGGTAGTTGCACAACAGTGTAGTTAGGTCAGTTGGCTAGTTCTTGGGAACATCATTACCACCCCTCATCCTGTGCCATTTTGTGTCCTTACTATTATAGATATGTTTTTTCTGTTCATTATATAGTTAGGATGTAGTATTATCCTGAGGGACGCGGGTGGCCTAGGACTTGCAGAGCCTAGGACTTGCCGCTCAGAAGGTCGGCGGTTCGAATCCCCGCGACGGGGTGAGCTCCTGTTCCTCGGTCCCTGCTCCTGCCAACCTAGCAGTTCGAAAGCACATCAAGTGCAAGTAGATAAATAGGTACCGCTCCGGCGGGAAGGTAAACGGTGTTTCCGTGCGCTGCTCTGGTTCGCCAGAAGCGGCTTAGTCATGCTGGCCACATGACCCGGAAGCTGTCTGCGGACAAATGCCGGCTCCCTCGGCCATAAAGCGAGATGAGCGCCGCAACCCCAGAGTCGGTCACGACTGGACCTAATGGTCAGGGGTCCCTTTACCTTTACCTTTAGTATTATCCTGATATTTTTCAGATATTATTCTATCTTTAGGAAGAACGTTCCCCAGGTGCATCCATTGGAGCAATTGGCAACTTGTGTTGTCCAGTAAACAACAAATGTTGGCAAAATAACAGGGGGTCCTCCATCTGCTCCCCCTGCCTTCTCTCACAGCATAGTTCTTTCAGTTGATTTTCTTAAGGGGAAAAAAGTATACTGGTAGCTCTTCTTTCCAGACCTACAGTGCATGTCTCCCTTGATTTTTGCTGAAAGGAAACACAGCGTTGTTATTTGTCCCATATCAAGGTTTATCCCTCCCTCATTGATTATGCTAGGAAACAGATATAATATGGTGTTAGGAGCACTTGACTGGGACTAGTGATAATAGCACACACACACACTTTCTTCTATTATCTGGAAATTTGGAATGATCACACACAGCTGTAAAATTAAATATAGAGTTACACACACATCACACACCTCGTTCATTAGGTTTATCATTACACTAATTACCTACAGGTAGACCCCAGCACATGCAGTGTCCCCTCTCCTCTTGTCTCCTTCAATGCAGATGAGAGAACGACGACCTTATAAGGGTTCACTTCCATTTTGGACTTGCTGCAGTTAAGTGTTATGTCTGAATCAAGACAAATTATGGTTAGTCTCCAGTATAGTTAGTTCAAATAAGCCAATTTCAAGTCATACTTTATGAAGTTGACTTGTCATAGTTGAGATTAACCACGGTTAATGTTTTGGGGGCAATAAACTGTGGTTAATTGAAATGTTGGAGTATTGGCACCAATACTTCTAATCTCCCCATGCCCACACCTCTATATTGTTATGAGACGTGTGTATATAACAAAACATTATTTATTATTATGTCTGAACTGGGTCATAGGCTTTGAAATCCTGCAAATTGAAAAACAATGATTCTTAACATTTGCAAGCAATGATTTTTATTTCTAAATATCCAGAAGTGTCAATTTCTTGTAACCATTGAGAGTGGGTGCAGTTTTTCATTTCAAAGTTTCTACAGTTTCTTCAGACCTTCATAAAGCAACAGAATCAGTGTTCAGACAATGTGGACAATATAGCAGTTCATAAAGCAAGTGGGATTTCTAGATTAGGGTTGCATATTAAAAAAATTATAAAGTTTAGAAATTAAAAGTAACTTTTTTATTTGTGCTTTCTAAAGTAAGCATTGGAGCACAGCCACTAACTTATCATATGAACATCCCATTCACTCTTAGCAATAGAAATTAATAACCTGTATTATCAGTTTATTCTGCGTAGGAAACAAAATATAAAGTTGCTCTGAGGTCTTTTTCTTAGGCGTACTGAGATTCACTACCAGTTAGGTGCAAGAAAACAATATGTTTTATTTGATCTAAAATATCCATTTTTTTCTGGAGGATAACTTTTGTACAGTGGCTTTAAAAGAAAAAGTGATTCCTTCCTAAAAGAGGGTGTGTGTGTGTACTGTATGAGAGTTTGTGTGTTCTTTTTAGTTATGAGAAGGTTCTTATTGGCATTTTAGGTTCTTTCCTGCAGAACCACTGCATCGTCAGTTGGCTATGCAATCACAGAAAAGTAGTGAAAATGCAGGGATTTGTTGGTTAGCTTATAGCACTTGAAAAATGAACAGATGGTGATAACATATGCTCTCTGATTCATGCTTGCAGATGTACCCTTTTTTATTCTAGGTTTCCTCCAACTGCATCATGTTTTTAGAACCAAATTCTCCACTGATTTCCCTGTGATGTTATATTTGTGCTGACTACATTCTAGTCCGCAATACTCACTTCATAGGATTTTACACCAACTTTTGCCAAGAGATCATTGATACTGGCTGCAATCCAAAAGCGTGCATGCAGATTCTGCTTGTGCACCAGAATATTTGGCAGGGTTTTTACTTTAATAGCTATCTTCCAGGATCCACATCATTCTTTATAAACTCCCCTGAGCTCAATAACTGGCAGCACTTTCATGGAGAAGAATATCCAGACTCTTTTCTCTTTCCAGTTTGAATGACAAAATTTCTGCGGAAGGTCCTAAACATGTAATACAAATCTCACCACCCAATTGATGTTGCTTGGTCTCCTCTGATTACATCATACATAGGAACATGAGACAAATTCATTATACACCAGTTCATTTCTCTGATAGGAAAGTTATGTTGTCTTTTGAATTTATAGGGTGCTGTTTAATTATAAGTGTGATTTGGAGGAATTTGTACCCCTGTCTCTGAAGGAATAGATTTGGATTTATTGGTTCATTCACCACAGGCTTGTAATTACCCATCAGATTCTCAGTTACATGACCTTGAAATGATATGACAAAGTGCCCCTGGGGAGATCTGCTAAGTAAGTATCCATTGTGAATCTCTTAGCAGTAGAACCATATTAATTTTCATCATTAAGAGTAGTCTCTAATAATTCTGTCATTTTAACAAATTGTGGGCTAAATAATAAATCCTTGATTTTTACTCACCTGTTTCGTTGTTTGTTTCATTTCTCTGTATATTGCTCATATTCTAATTGCTTAGGTTTTGAATTTTCTCACCTGCTCTATTTTTGTGTCTCATTTTTGGTCTGGCCTTAAACTAGTGTTTGTTTTTGGGCTTGCTTTCTCTTACAGGGTCACTGGAGAAAAGCTAAAGAAAGCACAGATATAAATGCATTTAACTATCATGTCAGTCTCTAGGTTTGCAGAGTGGAAAGTCTAAAGGGCTGCTTATTTGCACCCTCCAAGTTTTTATTTGGATGACTTGAGCAGGCTGTGTTGTTTCAGGTCTCCATCAATGCAAGGTTCTTGCTAGATTTGAACACCAGGGCAAATGATGCTCTCCATGATCAGCAGGCTTGAACAAAAAGAGGGTTGTATTCTCATTGCCCCCAGTAGCTGAAAGTAACATACTGATACTAGCATCGGTTGCTAGTTGCTGTTGGCCCTGTTTCATATGATAGCTTTTTGTACATGAAAATATACATGCTTATTATAAAAGTCACATTTTTCCAACCTTTCCAACTCTACAATATCCTTTTTGAGGTGAGGCAACCAGGTGATATTGGCAGTTTTCTTTTCAATTCCTTTCCTAACGATCCCTAGTAAGGCCTTTGCCATCTTTTTCACAGCTGCAGCATGCTGGGTTGACATCTCAATTGAGCTATCCACCACGACCCCAAAGTTTTGGCTTAGTTTTGCTTTGATATATAATTGGAATTGAGCTGACCAAAGGAATGTGAAACACTGCCCCACTGAACATTACCAGGAAATGAGGCTTCTTACAGAGTAGAGGAATCCATAGTTACTTATCCCACATCATGGAATAGGTAAAGCCACTAGGTACATTGTTGGCATGTTATAGTATAAATGGTACAGCTGAAGTTGGGAGGGGACCCTGCTGGCTCAGTCTGGTACTCCTTAAGGTGTGACTGTTCCCCTGGGCTTGCAGAATAGCAGAAGAATAATTCACAAAGCCGAGTATATTTGTAGATGCAGCAGTTCCACGCTGCTAGTTGTGTTATTTGTGAGCAACATGTGTAAGCCATTCACATCTGCACAAGCACCTGGGAGCAGGAAGTATGCAGGGCTGCCAATGGCCGTCAAGCTAGAAGATGTGTGTGATTAGATTTCCCTGTTGTTCCACAGCTGCCTCATGGGAAGATTGCTCTGGGTAATTTGCTCATACCTTCTGTATGCCTATGATATGCATTCCCCTTTAAGCCCTATGGACCATTCCAGACTGGGTGGAAGAACCATACCAGTGTGTGTGGCATCCCCATCACTGAAAAGTGACAAGGGTGCAAAGGGCTCATTCTTTCACATCACTGAGGCAGCCAAGTGTTTGAGGTGTGTGGCTAAGCAATTTCCACTGTATAAATTAGCCTTTCTGCTAATGGTTAGATTTCTAAAACTGTTATCTGAAGAGCTGGAAGTGGTAATTTCCCAATCATTTTGATTAAACCTTAAAAATGTACCGTAATTTTCGCTCCAAAACACGCACTTTTTTGCTCCTAGAAAGTAAGGGAAAATGCCTGTGCGTGTTAAGGAGCGAATGCACTCGACTGGATCCATGGCTGCCGTCAGTCAAGCAAAGCAAGCTTTGCTTGCTTTACAGCCAGGAGGAGGGGGAGGAGCCGAGGAGGGAGGGAGGGAAGGAGAGCCATGGCAGCAAAGCGGGCAGCAGCCGCTTACACGCGAGGAGGAACAGACGGGAGCCATAGGGAGCCGGAAAAGCGCCGCGTAGCCAGCAACAGCTGCTGCAGCCTCAGCTAGCAACGCTCTCTAAACGGAGCAATGAGGCTGCAGAGGGACGGCGGGGCACAGGAGGGCTCTGAGCCACGAGCGCAGTGAAAACCAGTAAAAAAGTTTTTAAAAAGGCTGCTGGGGACAGGAGGGCACGGGATGAGGGAGAGAGGGAAATTACGATTCTCCCAGCGTCTCAGCTGATCCGCTGAGCAGGACTTGGGTTGCAGGGGATTCGCCATTAGCTGCGTAAAGCAGCAAAGAGGGAGAGAAGGAGCAAAGTGGGAGAGGAAAGGAGCTGCTTACACTGCTGTAAGTGGCTGCTGTCTGGTTGGCTCCTTTAAAGCAACAGTGCTCTTTCCCTCCCCCCTCCCCTCTCAGCTCGCCGAAAAGCTCCTTTTCCACACACCCCACTCGAGCTCCTTCTCCCCTTAAATCCCTCTCCTGCATCATTAGCCACATCCTTTTCCACACACCCCAAGCGTGTTCCTTCTCCCCTTAAATCCCTCTCCTGCATCATTAGCCACATCCTTCTCCACCCACCCCACGCGTGTTCCTTCTCCCCTTTAACCGCTCGCCTGCATCATTAGCCACATCCTTCTCTACACACCCCACGCGTGTTCCTTCTCCCCTTAAATCCCTCGCCTGCATCATTAGCCACATCCTTCTCTACACACCCCACGCGTGTTCCTTCTCCCCTTAAATCCCTCGCCTGCATCATTAGCCACATTCTTCTCTACACACCCCACGCGTGTTCCTTCTCCCCTTAAATCCCTCTCCTGCATCATTAGCCACATCCTTCTCCACCCACCCCACGCGTGTTCCTTCTCCCCTTTAACCGCTTGCCTGCATCATTAGCCACATCCTTCTCTACACACCCCACGCATGCTCCTTGTCCCTTGAATGCTTTTCCTTCCCTCCCTACTTAAAACGTGGTTACAAAGCACGGGTCCACATGGATCCTCAGGATTTTTGCACTGGGTCACCCCAGGTTCACCATCAGATCACATAAAATGTCCATGGCTACAGCCTGCACCAAAAAAATCACGCACCCACTGTTTCATGGGGCTGCAATGGCGCAAAAACGTGCTTACAAAGCATGGATCCACATGGATCCACAGGATTTTTGCATTGGGCTACCCCAAACTCACCGTCAGATCACGTTTGTGGCCACAGCATGAACCACAAAAATCATACATCCACTGTTTTGTTTAGAATATTTTTTTCTTGCTTTCCTCCTCTAAAAACTACGTGCGTGTTATGGTCAGGTGCGTGTTATAGAGCGAAAAATACGGTATTTCAGTGCTCAGAAAGATCAGCTTCTGTCCACTGAATGAACGTCTTCATTTTGGTATATAGGATCATGTATACTTGTCCGCATACAACATGACTTCTGTAGTCTAAGGACCTGATAGATCAGATTCTGAATAAGATTATAGGGTTTTTTGCCCCCTTTACACCTTCTTGATATAACTAGAACTACAAGGAGAAAGTATTTTGTTTCCCTAAATATCACAAAGAGACGTTTTGTCTTTTCAATATGTGCTTGCAAATTGTCAGGGTTTTTTTCTGTATAGCTTGGGGCTCCCCCCCCCCCCCCGGTAATAAAAATGTGTGGGTAAGGATCTAGCAGCAACCAAAGAGACAAAAATCTAATGCAACTTAGGCAGTCTGGAGAGACAAGAAAGTTAGTTGCTTGAAATTTGTCAGCATGCTAATAGAAGTGGCTATGGCACTGTGCGCAAGATTGGTTTATTTTCATCATCCATTTTGTGCTTGATATAATCCTTGGATATTAAACCATTCTTTTCTGTCACACACTTCATAATTTTTATCATCAAGGAAAGTGACTTGCATGGCACTATTTGTCAGTCAAAGAATCCCAAGCCCTTAATTTTTAGTTACAGAACTGTTTATAATTCTATTACTTCTACCTTGCGTTTGTACTGTTAGGAACATTTTACTAGCAAAGCTAGCAGATCTTTGGTGGAGGGTAAACTGTAACTATTATTATTGCCAAACGTTCTAAATCACTGATTATATGATATGAGGATCCAATGTTAGTTGTGAAAGTCTTGTTATATAAAAGGCACAACAAATTCTAAGCATTAACAGAAGTCCAATTTTTGTCTGTCATCGGGGATCCTTAAACATTATTGACATGCTGCTTTATTGATTTTAATAGGTATCTGCAGCTGGGAAGTTGTGCAATAAGTCTGTTTTAAAGCTTCCCTCCTGTGTTGTACGCTACTGAAAATGTTGTAAATTCTGCTCATCCTGAAACCACTTGGCTTAATAAATGGTATGTAACAGAGTCAAATGGCATGAATCTTCCACAGAACAGGGACATGATTATTTCAGAAAGCTGAGTTCCCCCCAACTGCTCTTATTGCCTTTGGCCCTACTCTCTGGAAAGCCAAACCCTGTAACACCTTATCAAATTATGGAAGGACCAGCTTTCATTCTTAGAATCTTGCATATGAAATTGCATGACACACAGACCATTTACTCTTCCATTGCTAGGTACCATTGGCTAGGGCCAATGCAGCCCCATAAATCTGGGCAACACAGCTTGCAAATATAACATATAATATAACACAGCTTGCAAATATATGCAGATGGGAACATGCAAATTGGACATGTTATTAGCCTACTTTTGCATTAATTTAAATTATTTGTTGTGGAGTAGCCAACAGCCATAGGAAAATAAAGTAAAGCCAATGACATAGGAAGTTGCCCTTATACAAAATTACAGTGGTACCTCTGGATGCGAACAGGATCTGTTCTGGAGCCCCGTTCGCATCGTGAAGTGAACGCAACCCGCATCTGTGAGTCTGTGCGGGTTGTGATTCGCTGCTTCTGCACATGTGCGTGACATCATTTTGACCATCTGCGCGAGCGGCGAAACCTGGAAATAACACACTCCGTTACTTCTGGGTCGCCACAGCATGCAACCTGAAAATACTCATCCCAAAGCTACTTTAACCCGAGGTATGACTGTAGACCATCTAGTCTAACATTGTCTGGTAGTGGTTCTCTTGGGTCTCATATGTGACCATTTTTCCCTGTTAGGAAAGAAAGGAGTCTCCTACTAATCAAGCACCCACCCACCGAAAAAAAGCATGGCAATGCATACTAGCTACGGGGTCAGAAGCCTCTCATGAGCCATTTGCTGCCAATTTTTATTCCATTTATTGGGGTGGGGTTGAGCTTCCTCTCCCTGCAGTATTGATTGCTGAAAGTAGTTCAGATCAGAGACTTATCTGTGAACTGGTTAGGCTTCAGAGTCACCACACAGGAGATTGCTGTCCTTTGCTAATGTTCTGGTTGTTCTGCCACTGTTCTGCCTGCTCTGAGCTATGGTTTTACTTAGCATGTCTTAGGAGCCCAGCTTTTGGTTTAGCTCTCTCCAGATAAACCATGAGCTGTAATTGATGTACAGTGGTACCTCGGGTTACATACTCTTCAGGTTACAGCCTCCGCTTACCCAAAAATAGTGCCTCGGGTTAAGAACTTTGCTTCAGGATGAGAATAGAAATCGTGCTCTGGCAGTGCAGTGGCAGCAGGAGGCCCCATTAGCTAAAGTGGTGCTTCAGGTTATGAACAATTTCAGGTTAAGTACGGACCTCAGGAACGAATTAAGTACTTAACCCGAGGTACCACTGTATATCGTTTACAGCTCCTCATTTGTCTCGGGGGAGCAAAACCAGAAGAACTGGGTTCAGATGACAATGCTAAGCCAAACCAGCACAGTGCAAAAACTTGAGCAGAAGTAAAGTGGCTACAGTCTCCTCTCTAGGAGGCCACACATTATTTGCTCATTTGCACTAAAACCGTCTTGGCTTTGCAAACAAAGTAACTGTTTCTGAGTTATTTACTCCACATGTTTCTAACTTTTTACCTCCAAAATAAACAAGGGTTGCATAGGTATCATTTATACTTTTCAGTAGCTCCATTGTCCATTAGGACATAATTATTTACTGATGTGCTTACCTTTTGAATGTCTGACATTTCATTCCTGAACTTGTCTTGTTTAAGTGCATGTAAAACAGAATATCAGGGAGGTAAATCAGCTGCTGACCTGCAGAGATTGTCAGCTAGATAATAAATGAACAAAATACCAGCTCTACAATAAGGAGAATGGAGAAAGTGTTTCTCTGATTCCACTGGTGTTTATGAGGCTCGATTTTGAAAACAAGCCCTGAATAATTATATTGCTGCCTTGGTGTTTGCCAACTACCAGTATGTCTGCTAATATGTATACAAATCAGGTATTTTTGCAAGCATGTGAACAGATAAGTGATTAACTGGGTGTGTGTGCATGCATACCAATATCTGATTTGAATGTACAGTTTGTTACAAGAAAGAAAAGCAAATGTTTCTGAACTGTGGATGAATCTACAGCTGATGGGAGCAACTCAATGTGAGCCAAATACACATCTAGTAGATTCCATAGGCAAGTGTTCAGATTTATACATCAAATACTGGCATGTCAGAAAAAGCTCTTCCATTGATTGGAAATAAGCTTTTAAAAAGTGTGACACACATTTCAGAAGAATGAGCTTATGGAAAAATATCGCTTGAAGATTAGGGGCATTACTGTACTCCAGTTTTTACAGAAGCAGAATTAAGTTGAAATCATTAAAATGGTGAGAAATTACTAGTTGGGTAACTAGATTTGTTAAATTTTGAAGCTATTTAGAATGTGCATTATCAGAGTATTTTTTTTTTAACCCTGAACATGTGACATCTTATTCTTGCGCCAAGAAAGCTTCAGATATGTAGATTAATGTACACATTAACTGTTAAGGGCTCAACCTTGATATTTTCGTGTGTGTGTGTGTGTATTTTAGAAGTATTTTAGATACATATTTATTTTAAACACCTGACTTTGCAGTTTAAAAAGACATTGTGGGGTGGGAGAAGTTATATTTTATTTGGAAGATACCTAACACTTGTTTTAATTCAGCAAAGATCTATTAATGCATTTTCTTCACATCTAGAAATTCTAATGCACGAGCAAAAGTGCAATTGATGTATTTTGCTCTCTGGTACCCCAACTGTTCTGTAGTACATATCTTACAGGTTTATTGTGGGGCTTAAATGCAGAAGCGAAGAACCATGAATGTCACATTGAGCTCCTTGGAGAAAACGGTGGGCTATCAATGCAATAAACCAGATATCTTCAACCTTTTCAGACCCATGACCCACTTTTGACCCATTTCTTAATTTTTTACCCTATTGTTGCATGGTGGATCAGGTCCTGTGGCTCCTGACCCACCAGTGCAATAACAAATATGGTGAAATCATTTTAAAACCAACCATTCCATGTAGACGTCTGCCACAAGGCGGCATGATGAAAAGATCTGTGCTTGGATCAGCTCTTAAGACAAGTTAACACATTCTCTGCTTTTCACTTGATAATTTCCGCCTTTATCTGATAGATTGCATAGCCTGAGTTCTTGGTTTTCCCCTGCTGAACAGCAGAGGCACTGCTATTGTCCTCATGAGTTGAAAGAGAAAATGGCCTTTTGGGGGGATAGTTTTTGGCTTTGTGGATGACATGGATAGAAAGAGTGAATGCCAGAGAAGAGCTGTACTTCAGTGATGGAGCAAAAGGTCTCTGATTCAACCCTGGCATCTTGGTGTAGGGGTAGGCATGTTCCTGCCTGGACACTTGGAGAGCCTCTGCCAGTCAGTGTCCTGTGGATAATGTTGCCGGTGGTCCTAGACAGACACTCAAATGGCATGCACCACTTGGACACAGACAAACTATTAACTTGCTCAGCCTTTTTTAGTTGGGGTGGAGGGAAAGTGGTTAAAGATGACCCCTTTCCTTATTTTAAGAGTGGCAAACAGCTTCGGCTCTGCATTAGGTGAAAGAATTTCTCGCGGATCATTCTTCCTGTGGAATTTTTTAACCTTCATAAATATTAACATAGTGAATGGTTAGCTGTAGTAGGAGATGTAGTAATATTCAAATAACTTAATTTGGTTTTCACATTGATGTCTGATTCCAGATAGGGAGGAAGTACTTTGAAGAGCCCTGTATTTTTCCACAGGAAAAATACAGGATGAATGGTAGTAAATCGTCTCTCTCTCCATTGTATCTCAGTAGTGTTATCTAAGACAATATTTGGAGTAATTTCATTCAAGAGCTGACCAGGTAGTCGGAATACATTCAGTTCTTGGCCTCCCTGCTGAGTTGGTAGCTTATTATTTTGGCAGTTTTCCTGATGAGAGCAATCTGCCAGAACAGGAATGAAACTACCCACTCTTATAGGCTGCTGCCAACTGTTCATAGAGGAGTTGCTGTTGCTTTAGGTCAGATCCACACCTATGATTGATCTAGACTGGCCCCTGAGAAGGTAGAGTGTTGCCTAACCCTGTCTTGCACAGACTGCAGTACGTCAAGCTCACTGAGAAATGCTGGGGAAGTGTAACCCTATGTCACAATCATCATATAGCATGAAAGGAGAAGAATGTGTGTGGCAGGTTGCATCAGTGGGATATGTTGCTTTCAGCGCTACTCTGCATACAGATTTCAGTATTTCACTGGCGTACCTGTTGTTGCTCTGCACAGCTTCAGAAATTTAGAAGTGATAGCTGAAATAGTTCGGGCATTCTTCCATTCACAAACAGCACTGAAAAGGGGAAAGATTGGCTTGAGCTTCTGCAATAAACAACTTTAGGAAAGCCAGCAAAGGCCCAGATTTGACAAGGCTGACATTTGTGCCCGTGGTAGCACCAGGAGTTGGACACTTAGGATAAATGAATGCACACTTCGCATAATGAAAAATCTGCCCAGCCTGATGTGGGTTTCCTCAGGTGCCCTTGCGCATCTATCCTTTGAATGCAACTGATGGGATTAGGTAAGGCAAGTCTTCCGAATGCACTTTGCAAATTAGTTGACATATATCAAGCACTTTTATTTCTTTGTGTTACTTGTCCCTGCTGTGTGTTTGAAACGCATCTTAGAATGATGTAAACTCTGGTATTGGGAATATATATATATATAATCTCACTAGCATAGTTTGAACTCTGCAGCCAATTTCTGTCAAAGCTGTGAGGTGAGGGATAAAGGCATGCCAAGGGATTGTTTGCATGATCAGAGATACTCAAGGGGGTTGCAGAGTTTGTTGATTCAGGTTATTACCTTGAATAAACAATCACTATATACACGGACAAGGAATTCCATACCCTTTCTCACTGTCTTTGCTCTTAGGCCTTTTCTATTCCTGTTTTGGTAATACAGGCAGGCTTGTCAGATATGGCTTCTTTGCCATCAAGCATAAACACAGGTCTACAGGCAGCAAATGCTCAAATCTTATCACACTTCTGAGTAAGCCTCACCTAGAGTCAGGAAATATTATCTGGCCTGCTTGGCCCTCTCATGAAAGGATACTTCCTTGGCTGGTGATATCCCCCCCCCCCCGGTAGCTTCTCAGTTGGTCCAAAATGAGTGGTGGCACAGAGACTGTCAAAGCCACTTC
>NC_135664.1:24242273-24274773 GCF_964188315.1 Podarcis muralis | reverse complement strand
AAAGACATTTACAGTGGTATCTCGGGTTAAGTACTTAATTCGTTCCGGAGGTCCGTTCTTAACCTGAAACTATTCTTAACCTGAGGTACCACTTTAGCTAATGGGGCCTCCTGCTGCCGCCACACTGCCAGAGCATGATTTCTGTTCTCATCCTGAAGCAAAGTTCTTAACCCGAGGTAATATTTCTGGGTTAGCGGAGTCTGTAACCTGAAGCGTATGTAACCCGAGGTACCACTGTATTCAATTGCTAATTCCTTAAATGCGGCCATGTCTAGATTTGGCCCTGTCCCACACAATGAGAAGAATTTGTTACCAATATCCTATTCCACTACCACACTAAGGAGGGCCTAAAATGCGTAGGAAAAGACCATTTCTTCCTCTTGACAAGACCCATATTGTTTTTCCAACAGCTGCCAGCTAAGCAAGCTTTGTAAGCTATATCATTTTGAACTGGCTAGCCCAACATTCCTCTAATTTTAGTTGTGAATGGGATTTTTATTTGTAAGTTACCTTGAATTGTATTTTCCCATAGAAATGCAGGTTATAACGCCTAAAGAATTAAATATATGCCTTCCAACAGTTTGTCTATAGGAAACAAAAATTGTTTACTGTGTATTCATATCTATGCTGGGGATATTCCTGCTATTTTTTACTTTGTTGAAATCCAGTGTTTAAATAGGCATAAAGACCAAAACTTGTACAATGGCACCTGCAGAACTGCAGCCAGCATGTGTGTCTTGTTTTATTTATTACGTTTGTGGGAGGTAGTTTAGGCTGAGGATGAGTGACTGGGCCAATGTCACCCAGTGGACTTCGTGGTTGAGTTCCGATTTGAACCCTGGCATCTCAGGTTCAGCACTCTAACCACCATACTGCGCTGACACTCAAAAAAGTGAGTGGGTACACCCCCCACATTTACTTGTTATGGCTCAAACTCCTATTTTCTGCTTCCCAACCCTGTGCCCTTTGCAGTGAACCACTGAAGGCATATACAGATGGCAAGCTGATAACATGTTTTGATTCAAGAGGCCCTTTTTGTTTCATAAAATGGCTATTAAAATGTATTTCCATCTAAATATATATATTGTCCAACAGATCACTTGCAGGAGAATTTTACCTGTTTGTTTTTATACCTTGAGAAATCGCCTGGGTTCTTTATCCATTTATTGTTGTAGTAAGTTGTGGAGAACCCTAACACGTGGTTATCTATTTTTAAATGCGCCATTTATACTAGTCAACTTAGGAATATATAGCAGCAGTTTACAAGACATGTGAATTATAAATTTTTGAGCCTGATAAAATCTGATGTGTCTAGGCCAGTTTGCCTAGACTAGACATAGAAATCTAATTCCTCAAGCAGGGAATTATTGTTCAGGGAAGTTTTTAACATGTGATATTTTATTGTATTTTTGGTTTTTATGGAAGCCGCCCAGAGTGGCTGGGGAGGCCCAGCCAGATGGGCGGGGTATAAATAATAAATTATTATTATTATTATTATTATCCCTCCATCTGTGTACCCTACACATTTTTCTGTTGAAGGTGTAGGACAGCTCCTGCTTTCTCAAATTGGAGCAAGCAAAGCCAACTTCAGCACAAAAAGTTTTTAAAATGCTATCGCCAAGTATTTCAGATGTGAACTTCAATATATTTGCAATTTTTGTCTCCTTAGGTGCCTGTGTCAGTGGCCATGATGACTCCCCAGGTGATCACCCCTCAGCAAATGCAGCAAATTCTCCAGCAACAAGTTTTGTCTCCACAGCAACTTCAAGCACTTCTCCAGCAGCAGCAAGCAGTTATGTTACAGCAGGTAATGTTGGGTGCTCGTTGGAACAGTTAGCATAGCTCAGGCACATTCCCAAGCATGAAGAATGTTATATGTGGCTTATGTACTCAACAATCCTTTTCCTTTTTTTCTTTTTTGGTACTTGTATGCCCATGGCGTAAACATATGTGCAACACTCTCATCCCTCAAAGCTGCAGTAGGAAAAAGTTAGGTTTTCTGCTTTAAATACTCCCCATCAGATAACAGGAATGGCAAGTGCAGTGTGAATAGGGAACAAATCAATATTTAAATGTTCAAGCATTTAGGCACATTTTGAGTTGTAGTTTGTCGAAGGAAGTGTAAATAGACCTTGAGATAATTATTGCTTTAAAATTCATAACACTTTAGTTCTCCCTTTAGTCATATAAGTGGAAAGCAGTTTTAAGAAATTAAATTTACCGGCATTTTTATCAGAGAGAATGTAATTTCATTTGAAAGTTCTTTCAAATAAAACCTGCCACTGTAGTGACTGGAAAGGCAGAAGTAGGTTGCTCTTCCTAAAGCCCAAAATCTGAAATGTGAGTCAAGAATCCTTTAAGCCTCTCATTCCTAGAACAAAGGCAGTGTCATTAATCACACATTATTATAGTGTGCATTATAATTTTGCCTAACTTTGGGGGCATATGCTAATTTAACATAATTATGATGAAGAAAATAATGTCTTCATTCTTAGTATGTTTAAACACTTGATATGTAGCATCATGGAAATTACAGACAAACTGTAATTTTCAAATGTCTGCAACTGTAAATCTGGCATCCTGCTGAACCAGGTGGCAGATTAATTAACTCTCCACCTTAGCATCTCTGAGGAATAGGGCATTTTGTTTGGTCTTGCAGAAACTTTTGAATATTTACAAGTGGTAGGTTTTCTACTTGAGGCCTTTTTTGAAGTTGAATGGGTGTTGCGTTTAAGTAAGATAATTTGGGGAGTTAGTTGGGCTCTGCTGTACGCTTTTTGGAATACAGATTTTCTGTGCCCTTTTGTTTAGGATATTTTGGAATCTGCAATGGAAAATTTCAGAGCTGCCTTGGAAAAAAATGTATGTAGATCTGTCTCTTCAAACTACATTTTTATTCTGAGGTGCATCCTAATGACTATCCTACCACATGCCAATCTAGAAGAGTTTAGGAGATTTATAATACTTGAAACTTTGCCTTTGTTTATTAAAGTCAAAATGATTTATTCAGCAACAACTTCAAGAGTTTTACAAGAAACAGCAAGAGCAGTTACATCTTCAGCTTTTGCAGCAGCAGCAACAACAACAGCAGCAGCAGCAACAGCAGCAACAGCAGCAGCAGCAGCAACAACAACAGCAGCAGCAGCAACAACAGCAACAGCAGCAACAACAGCAGCAGCAACAGCAGCAACACCCAGGAAAGCAAGCAAAAGAGGTAGAACGTAAAAAGTTAACTGATAAGTCATTGCTGGTGACCAAGTAGAGGATGAAAAGAGCTAGAGGTTCTTGTTTTGTTTTGTTTTTAAAGATCTTCTGTCTGAGAAGCTGTTGATGTAGGAACAGCTCAGGGCCAGTCCACATGGTCAATTCTGCCCCCACATGATGCTCGCCAAGGACATCTTCACACAAAGAATGGCTCATATGCACCAAGTTCTACATAGAAACAGCCTCTGCTTCTAAGGGTGATTCCAGTAATGGCAGAAGTTCTAGGGGTGGGGAGCAAGCACTGTTGTACATGCAGAAATCGCCACCCGGTAGAGGAAGCTGTATCTATGGAGATTCTGGTTTATATAATACATTATCAGTATAAAAATGAGCTTGGGGAGCATTGCATGGAAACAAAATTGAGCTTGTGAAATGGCCCATGGAACAGGTGAGAAGGTTTTAAAACACATGCCAAAACACACAGACACCCACTGATAAATAGTTGAAGTATTATACAAGCTTGAGAGCTGCATTCATAAGTATGGGACCTGAGAATTACCATCCAGTTCTGTTGTCCCCTAATCCCATGAATATTTGTGTGATGATCTAATGAGCAAAGTCCCAGTTATTTGGCATACGTAAAGCATCATAAACTGATGCAAGAACCCTTCTTTTCTTCAGGACACAGGACAAAGATCACACAAATTTAGTCCATTATTTAGAAAAGGATAACAGGGAGGCAGGCAGAGGAGGAAAAGTGGGGGGAAACTGGTCACAGATTTTGAAGTCACAGACCCTGATTAATGAACTGCTACTGTATGTTTGGAGTGGTGAGCCGAAAGTTACAGTTTGATATGCTCATAAATCAACCTGACAAGCCGGCTTCTCAGACCTAGCTTGCACTTGTCAGCAAACTGCATCAACTATAAACATAATACAAACAAAACATGTGAAGTAGTTAAATTGATCAGCAGGTATCGTAGACGTTGTCTTGTAGCTGCCCATTATGCAAACGTGCGGGAAACCATTCTGACCTCCCGAGGCTTTGTTTCTGTTTGGATTTGTGAATAGAATTTCAGACAGCCATCAACTATGGAATAGAAATTGCTCCCTTATTTCTCTCGAGGCTCCGGGCAATCCACATGACTTGCTCCATTATGCAGTCTGTTTTCCAGTGAGCGCATCAGAAGTTTCTCTTTTCCCCAAACTGAGAAAAGGAAAGGTCTTCCACAGCAGCTTGTCTTTCTCTGAAGTGTGACTACATCCTCATACCCTCCTGAGCCTGAAGAACTCCAGTTTGTCTTGTAATGCCTCACAAAATTGGAAGTTATGCTTTCCCTTATAATAGGCCGCTTCTTTGCCTTGAGTATAATGCCAGGGTTTTTTGTGGGGTTTTTTGTTTTGTTTAATGTATTCCAGCAAGAGCTGCAAAGGAGCCAACAGGCCAGTAAAATGAAGGCTACATCCCAGTTTACTAATAGATCACTGGAGACTTCATTTATGGGCCACTGCGGATCATACTTATTCAATTGGAAAAACAAGAGTGCCTTTGAATCACAGACAGTTGTAAAGAGTTACACTTTCAGCAAGATAAATTTGTTATCATCTATCATGAAGTGAACATTCTCCCCCCCCCCACAAAAAACCCAGCTCCCCTTTAGAACAGCTGTTGCCTGCCTTCTTCTGACCCTTTGCTGAAAAATAGCATATTGTTGCCTCTCTCTCTTTTTACTAATAACCCAATCACTTTTAATAAAAACAAATCCCTTTGTTAAATAATAAAAATAACCAGATCCTGTTTCTGCAAATAGCGTTATTATTTAATAACAGAAACGAAAGGGGAAAATGAGCTGACACTGCCTTGCTTTACAGCCTTCATTGCAATCTTTACTCTCTGTTCCGTTTGTTTTTGGGTTTTCTGCAGCAGCAGCAGTTGGCAGCCCAGCAGCTTGTCTTCCAGCAACAGCTCCTCCAGATGCAACAACTTCAGCAGCAGCAACATCTGCTGAATCTTCAGCGTCAGGGACTCATTTCCATTCCACCTGGCCAGTCTGCTCTTCCTGTCCAGTCTCTGCCACAAGGTACATAAGCAACATATGACACAACTTATTTCCAGCTCACAGCTTCTTCTTGTTATTCCACCCTAGCATGACCTGTGCTCCAGATTTTCCATTCTTTGTTATTAAACCATTTTTTTAAAACAAAAATATTTCTTTCATTTGACTCCCCCATCTGGGTGACATTGGGGGATTTTAGGTTTTAAATCATAAGGCTTTAGGTTTTAAATCAAAAAACTTTCAAAGAGGATACGGCATTTGGTGTGCCCATTCCCCCCCCCTGTAAAAGCTGTACTCATTATGGACAAAGAATTAGTACCCAAACCTTGCTATAAACACAACAAATTCAGATATCTGAACAGAGAGCAGGTTTTACTTCCTCGTTTGCCTTTTGCCTGTTTGATGGGGAACTGTGCTGTTCAATTTGTTCATGAATGATGTAGTTACAGGGGAACAGTGACGTAGCCAATTTGCTGATGATAGCAAATTGTTCAGAATGATTTTAAAAAGGAGGCATTGTGACAAGCTCCAAAAGTATCTCTCCAAACTGGGTGAATGGGCAGTAAAATGGCAAATGTAATTCAGTGTAAGTGATGCACATTGGAACAAACAAATCTAAATCTAAATTTCACATATATGTCCATGGGGTCTGGATTAGTGGTATCTGACCAGGAATGAGAAATTTGGTTGTAGTGTATAGTCCAATGGAGTCGTCACCCCAATGTGCCATTCTGTGGATCATTAGGAAAGGGTTTGAAATAAAACTGTCAATATAATGCCATTATATAACCACACTTGGAATATTGTGTACAGTTCTGATCTCATTACCTCAAAAAGGTTAGTGTGCAGGTGAAATAAGTTCAGATAATGACCAAGGGATTGGAACAACTTCTTTATGAGGAAAGATTTGGGGTGTTTTAGGTTAGGGAAAAGATAAGTAAGAGGGGAACATGATAAAGGTGTGTGAATTATGCGTGGAGAAAGTGGATACAGAAAAGTTTTTCTTCCTCTCAAAATGCTATAACTTGTGCACATCCAGTGAAGCTGAATGTTTCAGGAAGAAATTACTTCCTTACACATTGCAAAGTTAAACTGTCCAGTTTGCTTCCACAAGATGAGGAGTGGTGGTCACCAACTTGGAGTGGCTTTGAAAAAGGATTAGACAAATTCATGGAGGATACAGTGACCAGTGGCTACTGGGTACATTGTCTGTGTTCTTCCTCCACTATTGGAAGTAAGATGGCTTGCTGGGAATCACAGATGGAGAGAGTGCTGTTGCACCCAGGTTCTGCTTATGGGCTTCCCCATGGGCATTTGATTGACCACTGGGAGACCAGAGTGCTGGACTAGATGGGCCTTTGGTCTGATCCAGCAGGCTCTCCATATCTAACTCTGAAACTTCTCATAGCCCCTGTAGGAAGGGGAAGCCCAAGTGGTATCCTCCAGATGTTGGACTACAACTCTCCTTTACCCCAGCTAGTGTCCACCAACATCTGGAGGACACCACATTGGCAACCCCTGCCCTACACAATTTAATCAAGGAAAGTGGGCAAGCTTCAGAATGGAGGTTACACTGCCAAGACAGCTTTACGCAAAACTATTAACATGATAATTTAGGGTTGTCATATTTTGAAGAGCAAAAAAGAGGACACTATGATGGCCATTCAAAGCAAATCAAGGCAATCTGTCTCAAATTTTACCCCTGAAAAAGAGGACGTGTCCTGGAAAAAGAGGACAGCTGGCAACCCTATTAGGATGCCATTGATTTTTAGTTACAGATAGGTAGCCGTGTTGGTCTGCCATAGTCAAAACAAAAAAAATTCCTTCCAGTAGCACCTTAAAGACCAACTAAGTTAGTTCTTGGTATGAGCTTGGTATGTGTATCTGAAGAAGTGTGCATGCACACGAAAGCTCATACCAAGAACTAACTTAGTTGGTCTTTAAGGTGCTACTGGAAGGAAATTTTTTTGTATTGATTTTTAGTTTGTGCTTACTCTTCTTTGATCATGTTCTGTTATGGGGTGAGCACACCTGTAACGGGAAAGTACCACATCTGTTTGTAGTAACATGTGCCCATTTAACTCAGCCTGCAATAAAAAAGACCTAGCTAATGTGGTGTCTTTCCTTCAGGAGTGCATTTCTCATGTGGAGGTGGTGTGCAAGCGCACGTGCACACACTCGCACACAGATCTCCTGCCTTCCCAGTGCTGTGCATCACTTACCTAAAGGGAGAGTGTCAAGGCAGCAGGAGCTGTGTGCAGTGGAGGCGCAGCAGCAGAGTCAAATCTAGTTGAGCAAGTCAGCTTCATAACCCGTGGCCTGAAATTGGTTTGTTCAGCAACTAGTCATTCTTTGTTCCCTTGTTGGTGCATAATGCTAAGCCAAGATTATTTGAAAGCAAAATTAAATTTCACAGAGGTCCTCCTCCTGGTGAGGGTACAATCCCAACACTTCGCTCAGACCGGTGGAGGTGTGTCCACATAGCACTAAACTATGGTTTAGCTTTATGTGCAAATTCAATCATTTTATTCTAGTATTATTTTTCTGAGTATTCCTCTGACCTCAGCAGTTCCAGGATGAAGGATTAAATGAACACACCATAGTCTGAAACTTCCTGCAAACAAGAATCCAGTGGGAAGGAACACTATATTTTCAGTGTTAATTTCCCCCTTATAGTTCAGATGTTTAAATTCCACATGAAGATCCTTACTTAAATATTATTTTATCATACAGTGTTTTATAATTGGAGTTTAGTGTGATTCTGATGTTTTAAACGAACAGCTTCCACAGGTATTGAACAATTTAACCTACCATTATAAGTTGAGCACTCTGTTCTGCATTAAATTCCCGGCTTCTTGAAGTGATCCTCCCAAGTAAAGAAAAATTATTTGAGCTTTTCCAAGTGCAGCAAAGAAAGAGGAGAGAAAAAATCCTCTTCTGGCATGGCTCACATGCTTCTTAAACCCATTGGCAGTTTGATTGCTGGGGGGGAGAGAGAGAGAGAGAAAAAAAAAACAAGCCACCATGACCAGTTTATCTGTTTATGCTTTCCAAGGAAGCATCTTGACCCTTCAATCCTCAAGCACCTTCAGTGACATGAACCATGCTTCAACACACCATTAAGTATACTTCTGCACAATTTGCACAATTGGGCACTGGAGCACCAAACTCACATGTGTACTTATTTATTTATTTAGAGTGTTGGTGCCTTGCACCTGAACCAGACAAGACAATCCCTGCCCTCAGGCTATATATATATATATATCACACAAAGAAAAGGAACAAGGAGGGAAGAAGAATAAAGTAAACTCAGGCATCAGTTCTTAGATAAGTAGTTCTTCTAGGATGGATGGAAGAGGGATAAGCAAGGTCTACAATAGATGACTATATAGCCAAGCCCTAGTGAATATAGGAGCCATGACAAATGTGTAAATGAGACAGCAGGTATATCTGTTTTGGGGGATGAAACCCATTCCATGGTTCATAGAGATTTTGTGTTTATAGAATTAATGTTAACGTAATAACGCCACTCAACATATTTATAGATTTATTTCATATATATCTGCATCTTAGTATGTAGGCTGCATACACACCATAAATTTAAAACACATGACTTCCCCCGTATAATCTTGGGAACTATCGTTTATTAAGGGTTCTGGGAAATGTGGCTCTGTGGGGATTAAAGGACAGTTCCCAGAATTATTTGGGGGATGTGTGCTTTAAATTTATGTTCTGTACTCAGCCTAAGATTCCTGTGGAAAAAAATGTAGCAATTAGTTTACAATGGTGTGCAAAAAAAAAAAAAAAGTTTGTGTCTTTCTGGTGCAACTAATCCTGCCAAGCTATATATGAGGGAACAGTAATAAAATTCGACAATAGTTTTTGGTTGGAAAGTCATGATTAATGACATCTACTGAAATGATTAAAAGAAATCACTTTTACATTCTTTGACCTTACTTAGCACTATTGACATGAAATTAACTATAAGTAAAAAATTCTTCCTCCCAAAGCAATTAAAATAATAATTTCTACCTTAATAATGGATATGAAATATTTTGCCCTTGGTAATCTAGCCCAAGCTGCAAGGAACCACAGCATTTTAATTTTTATCAAGCCTTTTTTTGGAGATGGCCAGATTTTTTTTATTTTTAAAAAAGTTGATCAGATCTCTTTCATTCATAATGGCATCTACTTTGATCAAAGGGGTGGTGCATATTCTGCTATACCAACTTAAGATCCTGTTCCTGTGAGCTTCTGTTAACTCCATACCTCCCACCTCCTTGTAAGGTTTATAGAGGAATGTGGCAAAGTGCTTTTAAATTGTTCCAATGCAAGTGTCTGAAAAGAATTGGTATGGAGCATCTGGAGCTGGGGCTCTTGAACTGTTGTCCTTTTCCAAATGTTTATCTTCTATAAATTATTTGCTTATTGCAATTCGGAAATTAAGTAGGGGCAGCTAATATATGACTGTGTATTTGCATGAGCTATTTGCAGGATGTTAGTTGAGATTCCCTCCTGGTTTGGGATCCCATGCATATCTAACATGGCTTGAGTTTATTCCCCTGAGTTACATTTTTTTCTGTAAAGAGCTGATTAATACTTACATCTTTGTTGTAACCCGATATATTTTTTTCTGCTTCCCCTTATGTTTTTGATAAAGCAGTGCTTTTAAATAACTTTGTGAACTTTGGGTGTATTTAGCCATGTTTTGGAATCAAGGATTTGATTCTGCAGGCAATGAACATCTCATCCACCCTAATACCTGTTTTTTCAAACAGTAGTTACCACTTGTTGGTTGTACCTTGTTCCCTTTTGATCCTTGAACAAATGTTTTGAGAGAAGGCATATTACGTAAGCTGGTGACCCTTAATTGACTGTTGGTAACCCCAAAAGGAAAAGCAGCCAAATTTACTGTGTGCCAATAAGAGGTAAAATTAAATTGTGTTTTACTATATGTTGATTGTGCTGGAAAAACTGCATCACCTTCATTGTTGGCATTAATCCATTAATAACACTGAGCTCATTATATGAACCTCTTGCTTTGCTATATTATTGGAGCTCTCTTTCATTTTATAGCTGGCTTAAGTCCTGCTGAGATTCAGCAGTTATGGAAAGAAGTTACTGGAGTTCACAGTATGGAAGACAATGGCATTAAGCATGGAGGGCTAGACCTCACTACTAACAATTCCTCTTCTACTACCTCCTCTACCACTTCCAAAGCATCGCCACCAATAACTCATCATTCCATAGTGAATGGACAGTCATCAGTTCTAAATGCAAGACGAGACAGGTAATGAGATTTGCTTTTTCCTCTGTCATGAAAGTGCTTTCTTCATACTTATGCTTCACACAATAATTTCAGTATTGAGCATGATGAGTTGCTTTGAGTATGATTCAGGAAAATTGTTGATTAACCACAAAGAGAATAATCATAAACTTCCCAGTCCCAGAGTTAGGAGATTTGTTACTGAACATTGACTACAATATTTTCCGGGTAGCACACTGTCTTATGCAATCCCATACATTTCTACTCTGAAGTAAGTCCCACTGAGTTAAGTGGAGCTTACTCTGAGGTAAGTGCATATAGGATTGCAGATATTAAGTGGCGAACATGGAAGGTAGATTTCACCAACTAGAATACAGCAGTCTTATTTATTTTATTACAACATTTCTGTCTCTCCTTTCCTCCCTGGAGTTCAGGGCTGCATCCCTGGTTTCTAGCACACATATACCCAATTTTATCCTGACAGCAACTCTGTGGGATAGCTTCAGCTGAGTGTGTGGACCAAGCTCACCCACTGAGCTTCATGGCACATGGAATTGAAACTTGGTCTCCCTGAACCCTCCAATTGCTATACTACACTGGCTCTTTTTTCATGTAGGCAAGGCTTGTCTAAGAGGTATGTACAAGCCACGCTAAAAGCAGTGGAAATCCTAGCATTTGGTGGATTGGTGCCAATACAGAATGGTGTGCTGTTGGTGGTAACTGGCCAGCCATTGTTCATTTCCGGACTATAAATAGTTTGTGGACATTGAGTTATATTCGGAGGTACCTACTCTGCTTGAGGAAGCATCTTCTGATGGGGGATGCTCCTCTGAATCCAATCCATTGAATTTAATTAACCAAAACGTCTCATTCATTTCTGTGGAATTTAAGTTACAATCTTAAGCACGCTTGCTAGGGAGTCCCACTGAACTCGGTGGGACTTTCTTCTGATTAACCTTGCTGAGGATTGCACTGTCAGTTGTAAAGAAGTTTATCAGAAATTGGAGGCCATCTTACTTGTGAGCCAACCCATCAGAGCAAAGGTGGTTACACTGAGAGATTGTTGAAGATAAGAACTACAGTGGTACCTCTGGTTACGCATGCTTCACTTTACAAGCTCCGCTAACCCGGAAGTAATTGCTCCTGGTTGCGAACTTTGCCCCAGGATGCGAGCGGAAGTCGGGCACCGGAGGCGCCATTAGCGAAAGCGTGCCTCAGGATAAGAACGGTTTCAGCTTAAGAACAAACCTCTGGAATGAATTAAGTTTGTAACCAGAGGTACCACTGTATTCCAAAGGAGGTTTTTTTAAGATGTTTTAGGAACTAAGGGAGCTGCCTTGCATAGACCATTGGCCCAACTAGTTCAGTATTGTCTATAGCTCCAGCTGTGGGTCTCCAGTTGTTTTTGGGCTACAACTCCCATCACTCCTAGTTAGCAGGACCAGTGGTCATGGATGATGAGAATTGTAGTAAAAAAAACCAGCTGGAGACCCAAGTTTGGGAAACACTGGTCTAAACTGAGTGGCAGTGACATGCCAGACAAAAGACATTGCCTGCCCTCCCAGGGGATGCTAGGGATTGAAACTGGGATTGAAACTACATGCAAAGCAGATGTTCTACACTGAGCTATAGCTTCCCCCATACACTATTTTGCAGAGGGTGTAATTAGAATTTGTGGGTTGCATCTATCATTTTCTTTAAGCTTCCATAATATTACCTTTCATTATTTTAAAATGATAACATCCAGAGGTAATTTTCATTTTGGCATTTCAATTAAGGTTGCTAGTTGATGATACGTCAAAGGCAGTGGTTGATTTTTCTGGAACAGAGAGCCAAACTGCAGCATTGTGGAGGGGAAAAAAGAAATTGTCACTGACAATTACCCAAGCAACTGACTTTCTCCCTCCAAAAAAACTGAATCCAGCATATAGTTGTTTGGATAAACAACATCAAGCAACTTGTGAGAACACTGCCCTGGGATAAAAAACATTAGTTAAGACTGCAGACCCCAGTATATTGATTTTATGAGTAAAAAGTAAAGAAAAAACATGCAGAAACATTTGTAAGTCTCTGCTGGCCATCTTACATACTTCTCAGGAAGAACTGATCCATTCTGGATTATTTATTTATTTATGTATGTGTTTAGAGGGGGGAGGAATGTTAAGTTGAGGTCATATGGCAAAATTATCATACTGTAACATACAGTCATTTTTTTCATCCTTTATTAACCGTCATCTTTGGCTCTATTCCTTCTCTAATTAGAACATCATCTATTCTTGGCAGTTGAACTATTCAGCAGAACGATTAGATTTTTCTGACTGCTCTGAGCTGAATTGACCTGTTTTGACCTGTTTGTCACTGATCATAACCTGACAGGCACTAGAAGCCTCCTACTATTATGGCTTTTGAGATGAATTTGATGCCGTGTTCTTTTGCCACAGCTCATCACACGAGGAGACTGGAGCCTCTCATACTCTCTATGGCCATGGAGTTTGCAAGTGGCCTGGATGTGAAAGTATTTGTGAAGATTTTGGACAATTTTTAAAGTAAGTTGGGTTTTTTTTATGATGCAGTAAACAGAGTTGAGTAGGTATACAGATAATCCAGTAAAACTCAGCCGTAAAGTTATCAGATGTTTATGGCTTATGTGCCAAAACACCAGATCAAGCCAACTGGAGAGGATAGAATCATTAGCTTTCCTTTCACATTAAATCATTTCTTCGGGCTTTTTAGTGGCATGATGCTTACCTGACCCCTTTGCCAAAATGCAACCTCAGAGCATCTGTAAAGTGCCTTTTGATAAAATAATGAATAGAAAAAAATTACATGCAACTGTGTGTATTGGCATGTAATCTGTAGAAAGAAATGTGCCTCTTTAAGCTGTCCTTTTGTAGCAATAATTCGCAGTCATGAGAGCACTTATTCATGAGTGAACTTGGTGATTTCAGTATAGCTTACAAAAGGGTCACATCTCAAGTACCCATTCATGGGCTCCGAGCCAAAGTTCTTTGGAGGTTCCAGTGCACTCATGGAGCTCCAGAAGGAGCAGGCTTCCCGCGAAGGGTCATGCGCAAATCTTTCCAAACGCTAAGCCCACGGAAAAACCTCCACTTACACAGGAGTGGGAGTGAGGAGACTGGATAAAGTTAGATTTCAATTTATATGCTGCTTTTCCACAAGGAAATTACACTCAAGGTGTATTTCAGTACACAAAACAACCCAGCAGTAAAAACAACAGATGATCAAGCTTATCAATTTCAATTTGGCTTACAAAAGAGCCACAGCAAGAAGAGTCCCTGGATCAGGCATAGAACTGTATAAGCAGACCAAGAGCCTGTGACCTTCGCTGCAGCCACCCTCCCCACACGTACATGTGTGTGAGAGGTTGCAGTGGTTTGTTGTTTGTTTAAAAAGTCCACATTACACAGCTTCCCCATGCCACACTGAAGTCTGTTTTTACATTTCCCCTAAGTTTAAATGACCGCCTTACAATGTGGCAAAGGGTGAAGGCTTGCCGCTACTTTGAAAGGTGAAAAATCCTCTCCATCTTCTGCCATGTTTAATTCAGAATGCAGCCAATATCTGTGCGACACGTGCAAAATTAACTGTGAAAACGTGGGGTGTGGCACCTTAAAATTAAAAAGCTCCCAGTTATTACAGTGAGTATCATAAACCAAGTTTGTGGCAATTTTGTAGCATTTTCATTCTGCGAAGACTTGAGAGGGGCTGAGCCCAAACGGCGTGAAACGGCGTGATCTCTCGTAGGAGAGGTGCACAGGGCTTTAGTGTACAAAGAGTCCTAATGGAACGTTATAGATAGGTTTATATAGATGAGTAACTTCACAAGCTGAGGCTCTTATGTTGTCATGGTGCAGCTAACAGGGTGAATGAACTGCTTCATGCTTCATCAACAATTAAGTTAATTAGCTCATTTGAAATTGTGCTGCTTTGTTGCCAGGATGTTGGTAGAAACATCAGAAAGGCCTGTTTACAAATGGTATAGGACCAGACTATGTAGAAACAGCAGCTTCATAACAAGGCAAAGACGCACCACATGTCTTTATAAGAAAACTATATATATTTTTTTGTATCTGAATGCTTACATTGAATATATATACTCATCTATTTCAGAGTAGATTATGTTTGCTTCCCTACTTCATTTTACTTTTTTTGTGGAGAATAGGTTTTAGGTGTACTTTAAAGAGTACTTTTACAGATTTTTGCCCAATTTTAGAAGAATACACTTGATCTGTGCTATTTCTGTTTGTAGATTAAAGAGGTTACTGTTTGCGTGTGGGATTTATATAAGCTGCTAGAAATTATTCCATGTGAAAATATCCTACATACTGCATATATTGTTCTAGGCATAATTGATACCAAGAGTTCTAGCCAACTTAGCTGCAGCCTTTAGCTCTCCAAGCAAAACTAATTTTTATAAATACTTCCATCTTTCCAGAGTCTAGTGATGTTAATGTTTCTCTCACTGCTTTCACAGTTGTTTTGTAGGTCCCTGGTTTTATAATCCACAGTCCCTGGAAACACTTTGATTAACAGTAATGTAGTTCTTCTATATTTGTCATAGTTCCCATTTTGTTAAACTGTGCGACCCATTCAAGAGAACATCCTGAATGTTCTTGGGTCAGGCCAAGAGGTTCCAGATTCTGTCCTGTAGCCTAAGCCTATCAAATGTGCTTCCCTTTCGCATATGCGCCCTTCCATACCACCTGTTTGATAATGTCCCTGTAACTGGGAGCTAGGGCGATACCTGGTTTTCAACATTGCAATATATCACCAGCTAAACATCACTGTATATCACAATGTCTGAAATAAGGATGGAACGTTGTAGAGGCACTGACTGGCTTCACGGGTTTTTCCACATTGTGATTTTTGCATAACGCACACAAGCACACACCATGATTTGTGTTATATTGCCAGGTCAAAAATTATGGACTTCAAACTGGTTTTGGACAGTATATTGCCCAGCCCTAACACACATCATGATTCGTGATATATTGCCAGGTCAAAAATTATGAAACCGATATCACGAGATGGACTTAAAACTGGTTTTGGACGATACACTGATATATCACCCAGCCCTACTGGGAGCTGCTTTGGGCTGCAAAGCCAGGGGGCAGTTACCCACACCTCATGCACTATATACCACCTAGAAGCCATGACATTTGCTCTACACCCAACAGAAATGCCATTTGAGGCCATTGTTGTACACATCTTTTATACATAAATACAAAGTCACAGAGATGTAAACTTCAGCTTCTTTCATTTGAAATGCTGTGTTGCGGTAGTCTTAAAGTCTGAATCCCCTTGCCTTTAGCCCCCTTAGTATTCTTCTGTGCTCACACTGCAAAGCCCCATTTCAATTAAAAACCTTTTATTTCAATTCAACTTCAACTTTTAGACCCAAAGAATGACTATTTTTTTTTTCCAATCCATTAACTTTATAGGGGATGACAGAACTAATGGCAGTAGTTTTCGAGACCTTGCTCTTAGTCTAATCTGTGTAAGAATGCTGTAGGTTCAGACTTGGAACAGTGTGGTACTTGTTAATAGAGCTAATGCAAGTATACTGTACTGAAATAAAATATTCATAAGGAATGCTACCCAAATCTAGTTGTGTGTCTATTTCTGCAGTATTCTTGTGACAAATTTGAAGTGGTCTCTGATATATAAGGTGAACTCTAACTTGTGTTCAGAAACCAGTTTAAGTTGATGCCTTCATGCTTCATCTTTTTTCCCTTTCTTTTACAATAATAATAATAATAAGCTGTGCTGAGGCATTTGAGGAGGAGGATTAAGACAGAAAACACTGTGGCTTTGCTTCATTTTTTTAATAATAGAAAGGATTTGGAGTGAAGTGAAGAATAATTTACAGAATATGACTTATAGCCATGAAAGGTTTTTTTATACCTTCGTTTTTGTCCCTCCAGAAGTCAGTATGTTGATGATAAATATAAATTATAGTTCTCTACGCTGAGGTGTTTAGAATTTTGAAAATTCCACCTTGCATACAATCGAAAAGATTAACGAGATTAATAATACTTTCCTGTTATTTTTAAACAGGCATAGCTGTCTTTCCACATAATGTCATATCAGACAGACACACTGCCATACAGTTCCATACTTTTGATATCATGAAGCTTGGATGGATATTCCCAGCCTTGAGAAGTTTTGGGGTGATTTTCAGCCTTGATGAAGTCCTGTAAAATTACAGTTACTCATGTGCATCTGATCCACTGAACAAAAGCAATTCTGTAAAATTAATTCTTTCTGGCAGAGAAAAGCATCAAATTTTAAAGTCAGGTCAGAAAATATTATTGCCCAACTGCAGAGAGAACAATTATTAAGCAGAATACTGAGCAATGAAGAAAAGTGATTAAAAGACTGCCAAAAATGTTTAAGAATTTGTTTGGAATTTTACTATAAAACAGGTGTTGACAGAAGCTAACCATTTTGCCGGTTGCCAGGCAAGGAGCCCCAAAGATCACTAAAAGCATTTAATAGTAGTTCTTCATTACTGTCTTATAAATGTCAGAGCGTAATAACATATGACAAAACTTTGGTGTATTTTGTCTGCAAAACTAATTATCATTCCATTGGTCCTAAGTCAGTTTGAGTGTAGATGGATTTGACTTTTAGAGCTTTAAATCAAAAGGTTTACACTATAGCATTCCAGCCAGCAGACAAGCGTACTTTAACCTGCATGCAGCAGACGCCAGCGAAACAAAACATGATCTACCATACAAAGACAGGCAATGTTTTCCTCTATAGAGACAGAATTGTTAGTTTTGAGGAAAGGGAAGGGTGGAAAGAATGCTACAGAAGAAGACAGGGCAGTTTACCAACAAGACCCTCAAAGGGGGCAGCTCAATGCAACAGAAAGACTAATGTAATTTAATTAGGTATCAAACTTCATATGTGCTTTTCTTTTAATCCAGAGAGAGAGAAAGTTTGAAATAGATTGTTGCTATACCCTTACTCACATCTTGTGTCGATTAGCTTTGGCTTTGACTAGGCTGCCTGGTTCCAAAATTATGACCTCAAAAAGGCATTATTTGAACTTGTCAGGATGTTGTTTCTTGGGGTGACAGTGCCATCATCCTTCAGAACGAAGACATCTGACACAATCTGCTAAATGAATAGTGACATGCATTGAATAGTGGCACACACACAAATACATTTTGTATTTAAACTCCTGTCAGTGTTTAAACATTAAAGCTCAATGCAAAATAAATCATACACTACTGATGGGCAAGTGAAACACGTTGCTAAAACCGTCTCTGACGCTTCAGGATTTAAAGGTCGACCCCAGTTTTTCTCTTCAGAAATCAGATAATTTGCAATGAATTTGAGATTCTAATGTCAAAATTCATTTAATAGTTTGTACTATTTCAGGATAAGCGGGCACATACTGTGTTATTCCCTAAAACCTATGGGAGATCGGTAGACAAATGGAAGCAGGTCATTTTTATACTTTTTTGTTTTTGGTCAGGCTCCATCAAAAAAAAATTTCCTAATTGTTTCCTTAGAAATTTGACTGCATATTTATATTTTTCCATGTGCAAGTCTGGCAAGCCTGCACACAGATTCATGCAGTTTTGAAAGAACATCAGTCGACCACATCATTTATTCCATTTTGAAAACAAAAATCAATATACCTATAAAGTGACCCATAAATTAGAACTGGCTCACACAATGTTTGTTCAGTGCTGCCTTTCTGAAGGCACCCTTTGCATTTTCCCCTCACCTCTCTGTTTGAACTGCAGTCACAGTAAGAGGCTCATTAGGGGACATTAGGGACTGAGGCTCACCAGAATTCCAGCGCTTGCTTTGCTCTTATTAATGCATAGTAGAGTAGAATGCATTTAAATATTTCATAGGCATTCAGTAATTTGTGTGTAATCGCCTTGTTAGCAGACCAGTAGAAGTAGAACAGGTCTGTGAAATGGTGTTGGTGATTGCATGGGTAATTTACAGACCTTTGCCATCAGAAAGAGCATTATTGGGGGCTAGAATGAAGCTGTGAAAAAGAACCAGCAATAAGTCAGAGTGGGGGGGGGGGGGAAACTTAATAAAGGTTTTGTAACAAGCATCTTCAGGGATAACAACCCACTTGGTTCTTTTTGAAGCAGCTATAATTTATGACATATGCAATATATCAAATGCATAAGATAGTATTATGGAGCATTCATATGAAAAGGGTATTTGCAACATTAGTTCCAACTTCCTGCAAGGGACATGATTAAATGATTAATGAAATGTCCCTTTGCATATGCATTTTGAAACAGCAATTAGGCACTGACTGAGAAAATCCACCAATCCTCTCATTTTTCAGTATTATCTCATTCTTGATTTATAAATCATAGAGAATTTTTGAACAGCAATATGTACCTGAGATGGTTGTAAAAAGCATAAAAGAGAATAATTTGAGTGTAAAATAGTAATAAATACATGAATTCATAATTTAATGTTAATTTCTAGCCTATTTATTTAGTCCCCTTGCATTGTGTTTATATCCAGCACTATTTCTGTACTTTGATTGGCATAATTAAGACAGGGAAATGAATAGGCCCCATTATTTTACATATCACTGGTAAACAATAGCAAGGAAAGGAGAAGAGAGATGTGGCAGAGGTATGTATGTGTTTTTCAAGTTCTCAGTAATCCACTGGAGGCTGTTCTATAAATGATCATTGAAGGGCTGCAAGCTAGCCTATAATTACAGGAAAGAAAGTGGCAGCTCTGGCATTTCATAACTATGTGTCCTCAAAGTGCTTTGTGAGTTTGTCACCAATGATAATTTAGATAGAAGCTCATTACTGAACATCACAACACTTTAAAAACCTTTCGCCTTCATACAGGAGAATAAAGGACTATTTTAATGGCAAGGTTCTTTTGTGTTCCGCTGAAAAATTCAATCAAGACGAAACCTCATTGACTATTATTGTAGTCTACAGTCGCTAGCCTAATAAAAGCAGCACAGATAAATTGAATAGGTCTCTGAGACTTGAGCACATAAATGCAAACATTTTGCTGGTTTTTAGTTCTTTAAATATACAGAGATGAATTGGAACGAAAAATCTAAACACATTTTTGCCCCGATCCAGCTAGATCACAATGTATGCAGATGTTGGTTTCTTTATGTGTGAATCACATCACTGGACTGGAAGCTTCACATGCACTTTCCATCTGTAATCCACAAGCTGGTACTCTGCATATGGAACCCTTATTTAAAAGCCAAGATCCCTGGGATTAAAGAGGCGAAGGTGGTGGTGCTGTGTTCAGTCCCCCTTCTCATATGCTTTGTATACAGGAGGCCCCAAATTCATTCTTTGGAATCTCCAGGTAGGGTTGGGAAAGCCCCACCCTGTCCAAAAATCTAGAGAGCTGCTGCCTGTCCTTGTAGTCAGTGTTACACCAACCAAGGCAGTTTCACTACCCCTTTTATATCCCCAAACCCACTTAGTGTGGTTTTAGCTTTTTAAATAGGGTTCTGTGCGCACATCATTGGATTAGAGCATGCTTTTCCAGTAGTGTCTGAAGTAGAAATGCATTCATCAAGTATTGTTATGCAATTTCTAGTTGTCATTCCCGGGCTGTGTACAGGACAATCATTTCACAATAACCGTGGGAGTGCCTTCTTCCCCCAGAAATAGTGTGGTCATATTAAAAATGTGGGAGCCTTACTCCAGGGTGGTACGGGGAGATGTTTGTTTGTTTCTTAATTCCTGATTTCAGCTTCTTCTCCATGTTCCATGCAATGCAGCAGACTAGTGAAAATGATTGCAAGCATATTCTGGGCTACTCACATTCACTCCTAAGGGGTTCTAAGAAAGAGAAAGAGAAATGTTCTTGAATGGTGAGGTATTTCTGAGAGGGAGAGGTAGCATACTGCTCTTTTTTCTTTTTAAAGGACTACCTGTGTGAATATGTGGATAAAGACCCATCCTTTCATGTTCGTAAATCCAAGGTAAAAAAACAACCCTCTCTAAAACAAAACTGCTCCAGAAATGGGAGGGGAGAGAGTATTCCTCAAAATGGGCACTTTTCCAACAGGAGTCCATGACAAGTGCACCAACACCTATTCACATTGACGGTAGCGGAGCTCGTTGATCTGCTGGCTACTAGTTTCAGTATTTCCAAATCGCTGCTTGAAGCGCTACGGAAACTTGAAGAATCAGTTTGACCAGGGACCTTGCAAGATGGAAAGCCAAAGCATACATGCTGCAAGTACAATGCCACTTGCAAAATATATCCACCCTACACCCCACTAGCAGGGTTGTACACAAATTTAGAATACTCTGAACCATGGGTAGGCAAACTAAGGCCCGGGGGCCGGATCCGGCCCAATCGCCTTCTAAATCCGGCCTGCTGATGGTCCGGGAATCGGAGTGTTTTTACATGAGTAGAATGTGTCCTTTTATTTAAAATGCATCTCTGGGTTATTTGTGGGGCCTGCCTGGTGTTTTTACATATGCAGAATGTGTGGTTTTATTTAAAATGCACCTCTGGGTTATTTGTGGAGCATAGGAATCCGTTCACCCCCCCCCCCCCCGCAAATGTAGTCTGGCGCCCCACAAGGTCTGAGAGACAGTAGACCGGCCCCATGCTGAAAAAGTTTGCTGACCCCTGGAACTTTCCCATTCCCCAAAGTGGGCCTGTCAAATGCAGTATTGTCAATTTTTAGAATGGAAAAGTTTGATTCTGACCAGATGCTGTGTTGTCTGTGATAAACAAGATAGAAATTAATATCGGGCTACTTCCAGACACAACAGCAGTTCGGTGTTCTTTCTCATTACTGAATATAATGTTATGTTCTAAAGGGGTTCACCTTCTACTTATTTATGTGAATAAACCAATAAGTATGCTTACACGGGGATCAGAGCTACCAGACACACAAGAAGCAACTGAAAAATTAACACGCTGCATCTGAGGAGTTAATTAACAGAAATGTGCATCTTGTAAGAAAGATGACAAGGGATGTAATATAGCCACTTTCAATTGAAACTTAAATTTAATGGAATGGGCATGATTGTGACATATGTTTGTTCGATCTGTTACCATACAGCCTGAATCCATATTTGCCAAGGACAAAAGGTCTCACCCCCGCCCCAGCCATCTCCTCCCTGAAAATTCAAACCCCATATGGATACTTTTCAGATCTGCTCTGGAGTGTTGAGGGACCCCCCCAGAACACATTTAGGGGGCATGTGGGGAGAGGGAGGGGCAACCCTGTTGCACAGTCAGAAGTCTATACACTAATGGAACTGCTTTTTTAGACACTACTCAGTATCTCAAATCTCCATGTAGCTATTGTCAGTACACAACTCTAGCCTGCAGGTTCCAGTGTCTCCTCTCAACCAATCTTCTCTGTCCCCTGTGTGTACAAATATTTTTCAAACAGTTTTAAGGATTCAGGACTCATGTGCTTGAGTTTTCTGAGTATTGCATGCTACATGCACTATCTATGCAAGGCAGGGTACTTTTAATCCAAAAGAATGAATAAAGAAAGAAAGGTCTGTTGTAGTAACAAATACTACCCATAGCTGAGATGCTTGAGGAATTTAATTTCTGTAAATTTCTGTGTGAAGTGCCCCAGTTTGCATCTCCCAGACTAGTGTATGGTTTGGCCCATAAAATCCTTTGGATTTTGCACTTCCCTGAATTCTTCTCAGCTCAACTACTGCACCAAAATGCATTAAAATGTGTGTCTTAGGGTAGAAACATATTTGGAAATGCACACATGGAGGTCAAATGCATATTTAAATATATATTATTGGATATATTAATTATGTATCTAAATAGAGATTTTCATGCTGATGTTAAAAATGGAGCTTATTGCAGAAACAGAACAAAAAAAAAGACTTAGAGATGAACACATGTAAAATTAACACTGACTGGAATTAGGTTGATCGATCCCTAGTTAAAACACATGATAATTATTATTTGTGTGGAGTGCCCTACCTGGGTGGATGGAGCAGCCAAGTAATTTCGTTGTCCCCGAGAGGGGGCAATGACAATAAAGATATTATTATATTATTATTATTATTATTATTATATTATTATATTATAGAATACAGTTAAGTACCATCTTTAATTTCAATATGTTTTGTACAGTTCTAACTGTTCCTTCAAAAGTGAGGAGTCAAGTCTTTTAAATTTTATATATGCTTATTTTAAGCATGGGGAAAGTTAGTTTCAAGCTATAAACATTTGTTAGAAAAATCACTATAAAAGGATTTCCAGCAAACTTTGGTTACTTGTAAGAGAAGTAACTATAGTTTGTGATCCTCTCTGGTTAGAATATGTTTAGGTGATTTTTTGATATATTTTTTTAGTGCTCATTAAAGTGAGGCTCAGAATAGTACTGCCTGGAGTTGAACTTAGTTCAGACAGGTTCTGTTTCAATTCCCCCACAGACCACTGCCAGGGTACCTCTGCCCTGACCTTTGGCATTCTGCTATTTTAGTCCTGGGATTCTTCTAAGGAGAGACTGACAAGAGTACCAAGTTACACAGGGGTTAATTGAAATGGCTAGGTGTCCACTGGAGACTTAACTGAAAGTAAATCCACTCTAACTTCCGTTGATGCAAGTTCCTTTTGTTTCAAGCCAATATAGATTCTCTCTACTAAAGTCTAGCATCCTGCTTACTCTCTAGTACATCCTCAGAACTAATCTTCTGTGTTCTCTACCTTGCCTTAACAATGTTACCTATATTTTACAAATGTGGATCTTCTTGCAATTGATATTTCTGCAAATATAATTTGATCTGTGTGTGGATATCTGTTTAGCTAGCGCTTGGTTTATTTAAAAAGGGCGGCAGGAACTAGCCTGTTCTGAAGACACCTAAAACACCTTTTTCCTAATTCCAACACGTGAGCAAGCTGGCTATTCTTGCTTCACATTCTCAGAGGCACTCTTTCATTTGTGACTTTGGTTGCCTTTGACATTCCCAAACAGATTCTGGAGGTTCCAGTGATACCAGATTCTGGAGGTTGACTCAAATCTGGCAATGTGCTTATCAGATGTTATTTATAGAAACATTTTACAAGTTTATGACCTTGTTTTTGCAAATAGATCCACTTCGACCACCTCATGCCAACGTTCTCCCTCGGTTGGGAAAACATCTAGCAAGACTCATTGGGTTTTCAGTAACATTGACATCTAGCAAAATAACATATTAAATGAACAAGGTTCGAATCCTCAGCTTGTTTACTTCTGAATAGACCCATTATAGTTGTAGCTCTATTCCGGAATATGTGTTGTAGATAGTTATACTATAACTAGCTGTATGGATAACTTCTCATGACAAGAATCAACCTGTCATAGACAAGAGCTTCAGAAAATATCCTCAATTTCCCAATTGTTCCCAGAAAATAATGAATCTGCAGACTTGAGGTGATATCCAACTAAGTTATACTCAGAGTTGACCCACTGAAATCAATGGACTTAAATTACTACTGTTATTGATTGTGGATATCACCATTGATATTTCACACTGGATATCACCATTGATGTTTTACAATTCTCTCCCAAGTAAAGTTTAGCAGGATGTTGCTGACTCTGGCTTGACATCCCCTAGATTCAGAACCAACACAGGTCACATGTAAGCTATTCTGCACATTGACTGGATATCCTTAAGCATGAGCACATGGGCCTGTGTCCCAAGTTTATTTCTGAGTTGCTGCAAATTAATCCTCTCCATCTCACCCAGGCTACAAAAGAGGTGTTTGGGCCAGTGCCAGATTAAACCCTGTGGAGGCCTCTAGGCAGTTGAAATCTCAGGGGGGGGGCATCGCAAATTATCGCCCATTACGTTTTTGAGCACACTAACTCACAGAAAGCTTCATATCTGGAGGTTTCTTGTGCATGTGCTCTATTGGGATAACATTGATCTAAGTAAACTTGATTGTAATTTTATTTCAAGATCAGATCAATATTGTTTTGAACCGTTGTTGCAGGGCCCCTAAAAGACCCATAGATCGGTGCCTGCTCTGCCTATTTTGTAATCTGACACTGTCCTTGGCCTTCACCTAGGGGCCTGCTGGGGCTCTTTCTTTGAGCTTATAATTCCCACCCATGGACTTCCTGTTGGGGTGGAGCCTCAGTTCTTGTATTCACTTACTGGCTGATGGCTCAGGACTGGAATTTGAGTGCAGTGGCAGCACTATTGAAGTGGAGGATGTCCTCTGAATGCATCTACCTCCAGAGCCAAAGAGCAAGGGAAGTGCAACCAGATGATCATGGGAAAGAAATGTTTCTGTTTCTGTTCCGCTAGCTAATAATAGTAACAACAGCAGCAAAAACAATAGATGGGAGAGGTGACCCATCTGCTGAGGTGGAGGAGTGGTTGCTGCTTTCTGCACACATCTGCATACAAAGAAAGGTGGAACAGTTTTTGTGTGTGTACAAGAGCCTCTCTTCCCCAGTCCAGTTCCCTACAAAAGCACCCATAAGAAATTAAGCCCCACTCAGATGAAACAGAATGTTTATGATTTTGTTGGTTGGTTGGTTTGAAATACTGCCCTTCACAGGGCACTTTACACTATAAAAACACAAAATACTAAACACAACAACGAGAGTGTTTAAAAACCATGTGCCATTTCAAAGCCTTTGGCTGCTACACATACTGCAGGCTGATCCAATAGAATGAATCATAGAACTGTAGAGTTGGGAGGGATCTCAAGGGTCATCTTGTCCAGCCACCTGAAATGCAGGAATCTCAACTAAAGCATCCATGATAGATGGCCATCCAACCTGTGCTTAAAGACCTCCAAGGAAGGAGAGTCCACAATCAAGCCTACAGCACCCGGTATTCCCAGGCGGTCTCCCATCCAAGTACTAACCAGGCCTGACCCTGCTTAGCTTCTGGGATCAGACGTGTTCAGGGTGGTATGGCTATAGACAAGAAAACCTTTGTTTAGTGTGCCTTCCTTTTTTTTTTTTTTTTTTGCTGGGTCTTTCTTCATTACTTTCTACCTATTTTCCTATGTATTTTCTTCCTGTTGCTTGTTCTTGCTGGGTCTCCTTCCATCTTCTCACCCCTGCCCCTACTTTGTTTCTGTTCTTTCTTCTTCTAATTTTCCTTCATAGCACCAACCAGTATAGAGGTTCTTTCTCTTCCCTGAAAATCAGGCATGTGTGTGTGTGTGTATTGTGTAAGTACACACACACACACACACACACACACACGGAAGAGGCGGCAGTGGAATGTGCTGAGCCTTGGGTGAAAGTCTGCTCAGAAATAGGTTCCATTGAGTTCAGTGGTGAAGGCTGCTTTAGAGCTATTCCAATAAAGGTGCTGTTTTTCTCTTGACCCCCACTTGATTCTTCTCAGATTCCATTGTATGTTCTCAAGAGCCAGTCTTCCTTCAGGACTCGACGGTCTTATCAGTCTTATCACTTCTGGTCTTGTCACACAGACACCCACAAATAATTAAGGGGTGGGCTTTTGAAAAAGTGATCCCACATATTATATGACATTAAAAACATCAGAGCTGAGTTGAGATTGTTAGATATATGGAGCCAAATTTATGTTTCATTATAAAGCCAAAACATATTTAGGTATATTGGGAATATTACACTTTGGTTGTGCTCTTTTCAGGATGAACTCAAGGCAGAATACAACCCACTCCACTTACCATCACAAAAAAACCAGCGCAGTAGCTTAGGTTGAGAGGCAAGGTGTAAGTCCATATTCACCCACTGAGCTTCACGCTTGAGAGGGAACTTGAAGCCAGGTCTGCCCTTTCCAAGCTTAGCACTGTATCTACAAGCCACTGGACTATATTGGCCCTCAATCAACTTGTTAAATAGATGACAGCATAAAAAGGCCATTTTAGCCTATTACGCTTCTTAAAGTCTGCTTTCTCTGGAGACCACTGCAAGCAAAGCTACAAGCAGATTAGTGTGGTTCTGTTAAGAGGCTTCTGGGCATTTGCTTACTGGAGAGAAGCTACAAAAGTTTGTTGTTTGTGCATAATTGTACTGGCACATTTAGCTTCTCTGCACTACATTGCATTTCAGCATTATACAACATTATATATTAAGTTTTGCTTTGATACCGTAAGTCTTCTGTGGCTGTGTTTACCTCTTTTGTCACTTGCTTTGCTAACATTGTCATTTAAGGGATGTAGTGCAGCTGTCAAATTTCTTGTCAGTAGAGATTTATGATTCCAACATGCATCACACATACATGAGTATACAAAGTATTGAATACTGGGGGCAATAGTTTCTCATCCATACCTATGTTTCATCTGTCTGTATGCTTTAGTCATTTTTACTTAAAAACTGATGCCCATATTTATTAGATTCAAAATCACCCTGCCATATTTATTTGGAAATCTGAGAATAATTTGGATTGGATTAACCCTCCAACTGCTAAGATCTTAATTACAATAATAAATCATAGGCATAGTTTAAAAATATCTGTAAAGTGCAGGCCAGGCTTCTGTGATGTGTCACACAGCAAATTAATACATCAATTAACTTTCTATCTGTTTACTGTAATTTCGAGATCAGTCATTAGACCATGATTAACCATAAAAAAATAAAAAATAAACTGTTTTACACAGCTGGTTGTTCTTGAAGCATTACACCTGCTTCTAGAAGGAAATTATGATTTTACTCAGAAGCTTGAGAAAGCAAGTAAGTGAAATTGTCTGTTTTCATTTGTAGACAAGGCCACTTGTGATTTTTTAAATACCAACTTTCCAGGGAGAAATCTCAACATGGTAAGAGTTTTGGACCCTCTTGCCTGTCCCAGGAATGGATTATGAAATCAGGGAGATTCCACATTCAGATGAACACAATATAGCACAGTTGTTTTGTTACTTTAAGAAGTTGAGCCAAACCAATGGCCCATCTAGCTCAGTATTGTCCACATCAGAGATTCTCAATCTTTCTACCTTCAGTGCCCACCTGAGTTGACTGAAAATTACCGAGACCCACCAGTCACGAAATGGGAGGCAGAGTTTAACATTATCTGCTGGCAATCACTGCAACACTTTCTACAGATATCTAATTTAGCTTTGGAAATTGCTAATTCCACAGCTCAGCTTTCCTCAAGCAGATATTTGTTTAAGTATTGTGACTCGGCCTCCCCATTTTAGGCAGAATTTGGTGATCCAGAGGCTCTAAGTGGAAAAGGCTTCTTCTTTTATTGTTTTAGTTTCCTACCCCCAGTGCTATTTTTATAGAAAAATAGGTTCTGTAACTCACCCTGAACGCCTGCCTTGTTCTCTTAGAATGGCAATGGCACCCACCTGAGAGGTGCCGGAACTGAGTTCCAGCAAGTTCCTGCTGAAAAAAAGCCCTGCCTCTGGAAGTATTTTTTACTCAACCCCAGTTAATTTCTTCTCACACTATCCTTTCATACTCAACTTGTACTTTACCTCTGCCCTACCCCCAGCTGTAAATTTCTTTAATCCATCCTCTCTGGTCCTTTTGCAATGCACATCTTCTTATAACATCACTCTTCTCTTAGCCCCTTCCTTTCTATTCCCAAATTGTCTATTAGTTAATATTAATAGTAAATATTAAATGTTTATCTCTCTAATTTCTTTCAGTGCCACCTTTGGCCCTTCCCCCAGTAGTCAGGGAGGCAGCATTGCTCACCAGGCTTCCTAATACTGAGTGTTACTGCTGTTTACTGAGAGATGGAGGGGCGAGGGATTGAGGGTGGGTGATGCAGGCATAGTGGTGCAGCCAGTCCAGTACCATTACAGTGTGCTCCCTACCATATTGCCTTTCTTCCTCTCAGTGACCAGCCGCAATGCTTGCTATTGGGAAGTTAGGTAAGTAATGCCGCAGCGGTTGCCACTGTGCTCAAGACTATTATTGGCTTAAAATTTCTCCCTAGAAAGCCAAATATAAATTACTAAATATACTGCTGTATAATACCTGACCTCTTCCATCATTTCAGATCAAAACAATCTCCATTGCTATATATAAAAAAACCTCCATTGGTCTCTATTCTTCCTTTAATCCCTTTTCTCTAAAGCAACCCAAGAAAATAAGCCTCATCATACAGTTCAGTTTTCATTGCTTTGCACCACTCATTTAAATAAGCATTTTTGCCAAATTCAGGAGGATTAAGGCAGTTGTAGAGAACCCGTAGCCCTGATTTTGTTGGACATCAACTCCCATCAGTCCTAGCCAGCATAGCCAGCAGTCAGTGATGACAGACATTGGAGTCCAACGTCTAGAGTGCCCCATGTTTTCCATCCCCACTATGAAGTAGATATTATGATCATTTTTGTCATTTAGAGATGTCTTTGCGACACTGCACAGTTCCTGGCATAGTTACCTAACCATTTAGCAGTTGACACAACTCTACTCCGTAATGGTGGCGGTGGAAAGAGTGGCAATTGAACTCATGGTTTTAGGCCTGCTTGAAGATAATGGTGTGAGAAGCCAATGAGGGATTATGTTGAAATAATGTAGAATTCCTATTTAGGCATGTTGTAGTGCTACCGTTCTCACAGGTGAGACATGAGAGGAATGATACGGGATATAAAATAAATGTGAGATCTTTCTTGACGCTTGCACATTTTCATACACCTCCTATCTGTGTCACATAGCCCAGTGATGATACAGAGGTTTGTATCTAAGTTCTACTCAGTGTAGACACATTGAAATTAATGGACTTAAATTAGTCATGGCCATGAATTTCAATGGGAATCCAATGTGTAGAACTAGCATTGGATACAATTCAGAATGTCCATTTGCCTAATTCAAAATAGGGGCCTTTGTATACAGCCGTTAGTGACACTTCCACAACTCAAAACTCTATTAATGTCCATCCAGTGGTGTTCTGTGGCTGTTTGGTAGAAGAAACAGCTTCTGTCATTCCCAGTTACCATTGCAGTTTTGGAACATTGGATGAGAGGGCAATCCTGTTGTGTCTGTTGCTTCTTAAGTTGAGTTGCTTGAATTAGCTTGTCTATGACTACCTCTCTGGTAAATGACAACTCCCTTTCTCTGTTAATAACTAGGCCGGGCTGGGGGCAAAAAGTAAGGTTCGGGGGATTTATAACAGCCTCCTAATGTTGTGTTGTTTTTATTCTGTCTTCTTTTACTAGGCACCTTAATAATGAACATGCATTGGATGACAGAAGCACTGCTCAGTGTCGGGTGCAAATGCAGGTGGTTCAGCAATTAGAAATACAGGTTTGGGAAAATCTTCTAGAAATCTTTGACTTCCTTGAAGAAATGTGATTTATTCTGAATTGATGATTATTCATTAGAATTCATAATTTACTATTACTTATAAGTTCTGACTTATTGTTTTATAAATTTATTTTATGAATTATAACAATCATACACAGACTGTGAGTGTTTGGGAGCATATCCCTTTTCACATTATCACTTTTGCCACATGGTGGCTCTCCCGATGGTGCTTTTTTGGTCAGCTGTGAGCAGTAGCTCTCCACAGCACAAATGGCACAAACCCTCTCAGAAGTTACCCAAAGTATATATTCTGTAAAGGTTCCTAACTTTAAGTGCAACAAGGAAGGATTTGGTGCAAGTGAGAGCTGAGTGGACTGGACAGTAGACCAGTCAGTACCCTAAACTTAGGAAGAATTTGGATGACTTTGGGAGGAAGTTAGATTGCCCAAATTTCAAGAGCGTCAGACAAAACTTCAGACAAATTTCAGATGTCTGCAATTTCCTGCGTTATATATGCTTAAGGTGGTCTGGCAGAATTAGGTTTAACAATTTCATCTGTGTAGCACAGGCCCCCAAATAGTGGCACATTTAAATGTAATTCGTCTAATTTAATTTGTAAGTTTACCTCCTCCCATTTCTTCCAATACAACTTCTAAGGTCCACCAAAAATATCCTCTTAATGAGGCTATCTGTATGGCACATTCAGATAGCAAGGGCAAGGGTTGCCCTCAGTGAGTGACTTCCTCTTAACACGAGACTCACTGAAATCTAAGCCAGAATCATTATAACGCCTGGCTACTTGGACTCGCCTTCAAGTTCACAGCCAAGTGGGAAATTGAATATTTTACTGGTGGGGAGCTTGCTTTAGTTACCTATCCCAAACCTTTGGAAAGGGTGAGCACTCTCTCTCTCTCTCTCTGTATACATATACATATGCACACAGAGACATTTGAAATTACTGCATATGTTTCTCTTTTATACTTTTTTCTGGGTCTAACAGAAAATGCAACCCTTCATCTTTGTGAATTTGGCTGAAGAACAAGTTTTAAAGATTAAGCTTTGATATTTGACTCTCAAAGGCATATTAATTGTTTTCAGTGTATTCAAATTAACCTTTCTAGAATATTGCTCTTAACGTCTTTATCTTTGTGCATGATACTTTTTTTGTCTTGGTTTTTTATTATGGTATATATTTTTGTGTTTTTATATTGTAAACCGCCATGTGATCTTCAGATAAAGGTTAGGAATTTTAAAAAATAAATTGATGATGGTGGTGGTGATGATAGTTTTGGGAAGTTTTTAAAAATTTCCATGATTATTCATTTTTGTGTTTTAAATAACTGGGTGCTCTTGGAATCAGAAACTATAAAGATTCTTCTGTTGAGTGCTGTGAAAAATCATTTGAGAATTGATTATAACAAAACAAAAAAAGGTGTGTGTGGGTGGGTGTAAATAACCCTGATACGTTTTCTGAAGCATGTTGAAAGGTTTCTTAAGCAGCTGTTTACCATTTATAAAAAGGTTCCGCTGTGATGCGAAAGGCCGAACAGAGTTTCTGCTTGCAGGGTGACCAATTATGAGTTCCTTCCCCCCACCCTTTTGTGTGACTGATAGAAAAGTAAGGTCCATCAGTTGTAATGAGACCCAGTGCAGTGTAGATGTCGGCTTAGTGGCAGAGTTCAGCATTTCACACTGCCTGGTCCCTGTCACTCTATTGAATTAGATTGATGATGGCAGATTGCAGGGGGCACTAACTGGACCTCGGTGGGAATGGATGAAGTGTGCAGACAATCCTGGCAGGCACTGTGCTACAAGGACCCCTTCACCCCTTCACAGTTGTTGGCACTAGTCCATTGCTATCAGCGTCCACAGGATTTTTAAAAAGGCACTATGGGCCGCCTAATTTATGGTCCTGGTAACTTGTTACTGTCAAGGCAATGCTGACCTCAATTCTCTTATTGACAAAAAGATGAAGTATTATTTGTTTTCCCTGACCTTTTAAACACGAGGAGGAAAGCTATAGGTGGGCCTCTCCCCCGACCCCCAGAATTGCCAAAGTTGCCTTTCTTTGTACATACGTTGCTGCTCACATATAAGGATTTGATATGCAGGAACCATTACCCTACAACAGCCTCCAATGATAAGATGTAGCAGACGAAATAAAATAGCTGTATTAGTCATTTCTAAAATGCTTCTGATCTCACTCTTTCTTTAACAGCTTTCTAAAGAACGGGAACGTCTTCAGGCAATGATGACCCACTTGCACATGCGACCCTCGGAGCCCAAGCCATCTCCAAAACCTGTAAGTGCATATTGCTTTATAAACAGTAAATAGGCCCGTGAATGTAACAGACTAAGAAAATGAACAATTTAGTGACAGTTGGAAAACAATGAGTGTGATGAAAAATATGGCAATAAAATGAAGGTAAAATGCAATAGCTTGTCAAATTGTATGTTTCTTTAAAAGTAATGCTATCTTTTACAAAATCTATCCAATCTGCGCCATAGGTGACACTAAACAAAGTACACCTATAAGTGCACAAATCACTGCCTTGCTGCCGAAGCTAGAAAGAATATCTTCTTTGAGATAGTCTTACAGATATTAAAAAGAAAGCTATTTTGAAAAACTTGAAGTTCAGTTGACTCAGTAGTAGTAAAGGGGAAAAGTTAGAGGGGTAGCTCAGTATAGATCAGTCACAAGGGTACACATACAAAAAAATGATTTTTTTGTGGTTAACTCTTCCACTTAATATATAACTTCCCAAACATTGCTGTTTTTGTTTGTGT
>NC_135664.1:24212273-24234773 GCF_964188315.1 Podarcis muralis | reverse complement strand
GAATGCTGTGCAGCCTGAGAGACAAAATACAGTTATATTCAGAATGTATCCAAGCTAATAGCTGTCAGGATGTTTTCTCTTTCAATAAGGTACATTTATTTCATATGGATTCTGAACGCTGCTTATTATTTTTAACCGCTTTTTAGAATCCCACATAGTTTGGTACAAATGAAAGCTGTTAAACTTCTAGAGACTTTTCTCTCTCTTAAAACAACAACAACAACAAATGCACACTTTGCCACATGTTTGTTATTTAAAATCCATCTGTTTCTGCCCTGTATTAGGATTGTCCCATGTCCCATGTGCTTCCCATGTGTTAGCACTTGAGATAGGCTTGCTTTTACTGTAAACATTTGACCAAAGTAGGGAGCCCTTCAAGTTCATTTTAGAAAATTGGGTTTTCGGACCCTAAATTGTAACCTCAAAAATACCTCTGCCATGAGGGCAAAATTCATGCAAAGGTCTTGTAGATGGATCCTTGCATGATAATCTGCCATGTGTTCTAATGAATTCCATTTCTTCACACAGAACTATAAAAATCGTGACAAATACATTTCCCTTCCCTTCCACAGAAACAGAGAATATTCAATAAAACAAACACATGTGGTTGTTTATACATATTTATTGACACAATGCGGCATATATTTTTAAATTTCAGAACTTGAAAGCATGTACGTTAGTACTCTGGGAAGAAACGTTCTCTTCATTTTGATGCTTGCATTGATTCACTGTTAAAGCACATTCTAATTTTTTCTTCCTAGAAGCTTCTTAGTTTTTTCAGCACGGTAGAAATTTTTATTTTTCTCTGGGACCGCTCTGGGATGTTCTTTAGAAACATGCGCCGGCCACTCTCTGCATGCAGCGGTGTCCTCTCTTCACTTCAGAATTGCATGCCACTCCCCTGCCACGTCACAAGCTGCTGTTGAAAACCCCCATTTAAACAGCAGGTTGAATTGCAACATGGCATAGAGGAGGTTAGGGGATAACTGCTCTTGGAAATAACCCGACTGCATAAATCCAGACCTGTGTGCACACACGCACATGTGAGAATACTCTCTTGCTTTTTGCTCCTTGTGTATAAAAAGGCACAATGTATATAATTTGTTGTGGTCTGAAACTTCTTAACTACTTACCATTATCATCTGCCATGTAGATAGCTCTAATACTCAGTTTGTTCAATGCAATAAAATCCCAGTGCAGATCAGAACATCCGTGCTTTCACTGGGCTTTTCTCATAATTGGGATCACCGTGTACATCAAAAGTGTAACTTGGTGTTTTGATGTGCACAAATCCCTGTGTTTAGCAAGCTGAAACCCCAGACCAACTCTGTTTCATTTTTCATTTAGAATTAGGGTTTTCTTTTCTGATGGGAACATTCATTCATCAACACCTTCTGCCACCCTGCAGGCTTGCCTTCTTTAAAATAAGCAAATGAATTAAACTATGAAAAATTATTTATTTTCAGAAGCCCGACGTTAGTGAAAAACATACCCACCAGCTTAGGCTATGGAGCGGCACTTAACGCAAGCTTACAGGTAAAGCTGTCCAAGCCTTCATTTCTTTGAAATGCCCACTTCGCTCCAGTGATGCTGTTCTCTGTTGCAGAGCTCTTCTTGTTTACGTTTATGTTTATGTGACAAGTTATGGGATTGCTAATAGGTGTGTTAATCACCCAAGTAAGTTGTATTACCTAGCACTGCAAGAAGTACTAGTTCCAATTCTCATTACTTTTGATGTGAAAAAGCAAGAAGGACACCCTGTGGCAAAATCTGGAACACTCAGTTTTGCTGCAAATGCTAGATTGATAGAAGCTTTTGCAAATGCATGTGGATATGCATTAATATTTATCCCAGCTGTCATGAATGATTTCACATCATAGTGTTGGGGAGCATGGTGCTCATGGCAAAAACTTTAAAGTTTAATTATAAGATATAATTTTTATGCAGAAAAGGCAAATGTCAGGACTCCTTTATTTTCAGTTAAGTTCTGGTCATTTTTTTTAATCATCCAGCTGGTGTCTGTGGGACAAAAGAACTGGATGCTGCGTGAGGGTTGAGAGTTTAAATGTGTTTTGGAGTTAGAAATAGTTTGAAAGCAGAAAACATTGTGCATGTCGGTGTCAGAGCACATTTGGTAGCTCCATGCAGCGATGCACAAATGTGTGGGCAAATGTACAAAGTCAGATGTGGAACAAATGGCCCAGAGATGTTTCTCGTCATCAATTGGGCCTGTTTACACAGATCTACATCAATACATGTTGAAGCTACTTCCAATGATCAAATGGCTAAAAACTCTGCCTCTTTCTTTTGCTAGGCTGCGCTGGCAGAGAGTAGTTTACCTTTGCTTGGTAACCCCGGATTGATAAATAACGCATCCAGTGGCTTACTACAGGCAGTCCATGAAGACCTCAATGGTTCGCTGGATCACATTGACAGCAATGGAAACAGCAGCCCAGGCTGCTCTCCTCAGCCTCACATGTAAGTGCGGTCAGCATCCTTTATTGACAGAAACTTTGCGTTTCCCTAACATCCTTTCAAATGCATGCAAGAATATTCAGAAACTATTCACGTGGACTGAGAAACAGCTCACGTGATGTGAACACTTCCCCTCCCTCCGAACAAATCTCAGTTCACTGCATGATGACATGAGTGGGCAGTGGGAAAGGCTTGTGTGCTTGCAAAAGGTTTCTCTCACATAGAATAGAATGTGAGTCCCGTTCTCTGTTCATTGTGGCCTTGGGCCTTGGGTTCATTGTGGCAGTTGGTGTACTTGGAACATCTCTTTGGTTTAGATTGGACTTGGGTGTATACAACCATGTTTCAGCCTTGAGAAACAAGTTGTTAATGTGATTGCAAAAAATACTGGCGCAACACTGCTCATAATATAGGTGCTTTTATTGTGCCTGTGATCATCATCATTTGAATATTCAGTGCAATGAATTCTACTTCCGGTCAAATATCTGGATTCTTTACTGAATTTTCATCTGTTAAGATTACATAGCAGGAGTAGTTAGAATTAGTAGTAATTTAACTAGACCCACAAGTCCTTATCATGTTTATGGACTGTCACAGAGATACTGCCCATTTATATTACCATAAAATGCAAAGTTTAACTGTTACCCAGAGTTTACATAGAAGCTAGTAAAGTGTAACTTTTTGCCTGTCTTATAAATCAGCGTAATTACATATTCAACTTTAATTACTGGTGTGTCTGTATTGGCAAGGTTTATATGTTATATTTTATGCAAGACTACGATTCCTATTAATATTTAGCAGCTAACTATATCATTAATTACTCTAAAATCTTTCCCCCACCATCTTTTTAATGCAGCTCAGAGAGTGGCAGTATTAAAAATTGATGTATTGTGGATTTCAGAAATGTGTATGAGGCCTAAGAAATGCCTGGCCTTAATCAGGGGTGTCAAACGGGGCATTTTTTTGTTTAGTAAATAGTAAAACATGTACCTTGGAGGTATCATTTCCCAGGTTATTTATATAATAATTAGGGAATTGACATCTAAGTAGACATAGATGTAGAATGATTCTTTTTAATGTACAATTATGTCCTTAGTTAATGATAATATCCTTGTATTTAAAATTTTGCACTCAGTGTGTCCTTATTATTTAATTTTCTCTTTCATATTGCCCATATTTATTATACATGTAATGCTGGAATAGTAATTTCAAGTCAAACACTATAGGTTTCCCCCCCTAGTACGTTATCAGAGATGTTCATTTTGATTTGCCTTTGTACACTTAGAGATTTCCAAGTGGTTTTGCTTCCTGGTTTATTTCTCTTGCAAGGCCTGTAAATACATTATCTGACAGATATATTTATATCTTGAAGATCATCTGCCTAATTGCTTTATTTGCCATTTATTGTATCACCTTGTGAGGTGGGGGGGGGGACTATAGGCACACACTACTGAGCAAGACCATTAATGTGCTTTAGCGAGTTCCAAACCATTACTTTTTTTCAAAATGGAAAAATTTGTCTTTTGGAAGTGTCTTTAGATATATTAAATAATACAAAAGAAGTAATAAAACTTGAAGTAGAAAGAACATGAATATAAGCTCTGGAGAGCAACAGTACTCTAAAACAAGTAAAGTGAGCCATCAGACAAAAGTTTTTATATCCCGTGCTGTATGCTATCAACCATGCATTGGGTAGCTTCAGGCCTTTTACTTGTAGCATTTCTCCTGAGTATGCTAATGCTCTCTTTCTGTCTAAAATGCCAAGACAATAAAACTTTAAAGAGCAAACAAGAATTAGATCATGTGTATTAAAAACAGCTATTTCATAGAAATGAATGACATTTGCTATTTAGAGTTGTTTGGTAACAGGGTAGCAGATCTTTTTCTTTCTTTCTCTGTCTCTCTTTCTCTTCCTGTATGTGCACTGAGCAGTATATGCCAATTGTACATGAGGTATACTGCATGTACTGTGTATATTCAACCAGCACGCACAACTCTGTACGCCATGCCTAGTGGTATTTTCATGCTACAAAGTGCATAGATATGTTAATGTTGGAAGCTGAGTGCAGATTATACAAATGATTTCAGTGTGAGAGATGAACAACTGTGTGGAAGGAGCTACAAAATCTAAGTATAAAAAATGGGGGAGAAGATAGCATGTCCCAAGGCTTACTTCACTAGCATGCAACTGCTTAGGATAGGCTGTGGTAGCAGTACCCCAGTGCAGCATAACTGAACTTGTTATAGCATCAATATTTCAATGATAATGTGTTAGTACTACAGAGCAGATACGCTGTCAGACACTGAGATCAAGGTGCCAGATTGGCAGCCATAATTCATAAAGTTAGTCATGGAACATTTGCCAAATAGTTAGATGTTGTAGGACCTACATCAAGACCCCAGTCTTCCTGGTTTGAGTGGGTAAGTTATTTAGAAACACACCAATTAGGCAGTCAGATAACCAACCTCAAATAAATTTGTAATGAATGAGAATTAAGATAAAATAAAACTTCTGAGTAAAAGCAGAAGCAGTCCAGGCTTACAAAGTCCTTGCTCTTAAAATTTAATTGATCACTAGCTCTAGAGTCTTCACGTAGGCTGAGAGTCCTCTTATTCAGGGTGAAACTACACAGGATGTGGAAGTTCAGTGGTTGAACTCCCAATAATTCTATATTTACAACAAGCACCCAATTTAAATAGGGGCTGAAGAATGGAGGTAGATCTAACACTTTGTCCTGGCACCAGTTTCCCAATTTAAATCACTCACCCCAGATTGCTCTTAGCCAAGCAGGGCAAAGCTTACTTAATACAAGACTGTTTCCCCTCTCTGTAATTCATGAAAACTTCAGAGAGCACATGGGCTCATGACCATGATGCACAAGCAAAGGATTAAATCTCATCCCACGTGCACCATGGCACTAATCCAAACTGGGGCCTTTGCAATCTGCTTTTTGTAAAATAAAAGCACACATTAGGAGTTTGAATCATGGATCTCCCACCTCACATATGGTTTAACTCTCAGGTTTTCTCGGCAAAGGTCAAGTTGTATTTAGGTTTACTTTCAGGTCATATGATCATATGCAGATTGGTCTATTACCAGACTGTGGTGTTTGTTGCAGAAATCTACCTAGAGCTAATCTCACAGGAAGCCAACATGAGAAGCAGCTCCTGTGTGAGTTGGGATAATTTTAATATGGCTTTGTTGACTTGCTTAAAACTGCAGTCTCTAATTCCTTTCTTTGAAGCCCAGGTGTTTGTTGGTACCTAGTATAGAAGACAATGTACTCTGTTCATGCACAGAGGCAGTGTTTTCCTTGCATGTTCCTTCTAGGCATTAATCAAAGTGGCTGTCAAAGTCAATCAAAGTGAGGTGTGTCCCAGAATGTATCATGAAATCAAATATTGCTGTGCTTCCTGTATGGTGAGGGACCATTGCTCATCCAAAGCTCAGAAGGGCTTTTTAAGACAATTCAGCTGAAGCGACAAATTTCTGAACTCAAGATCCATGCTGCCTTCTCCTCCATTTCCCTGACTTCTGATTTCGTAAACTAATGCCTCATTGTCACATTACAAGTAGAAATAGTACAGTGCAGGTTGCTCTGCCATTTGTGAATTGATGACAGTGGCCCATTTTTCACATAAGCTCTAAACAATGGTTTAGCACTGTGTGCACAAGCTGGAATGAGCCCAAGCAAGATTTGGGCTTGCATGGTCCTCCTCCTTCAACTTCTATGTAGCCAAGAGCAGCCTTTAGGTTCATTTCCTTGATCCCAGCTTGTCATCCCATGTAAACCAGGAATCATAGTTTATAAGGCACTCTGGTCAGTTTCAGAACAGTCCAGCATCAAACCCTAGGTTAGGAAGCTGACATGTTAAACTAATCAGAGTTCATTATAATCCACAATCTTTGGTTCTGAATAAACCATTCCTCCGTCCCCACAAGCCCAAATCTTGCATGAGCTTGTTCCAGCACATGATGCTGAACCATGTTATTGTGTTAACATGTAAACTTGACTATTGACTGCTGCCATGTTGTGACGCCTAAAACTGATCTTATAGGAAACCTTACACCCATGTGGTTGCAGCAGCCACAGTGATGAACGTAAACAGCAACATTGTTTTCTAATATCAACTTTCCTTGTAAGCATTCTGCTGCATAAGTGACATCAATTTGCACGAAGGACGAAGGGGAAACCCTTTGAGTTAAAAAAGAAAGCTAATGGGAACATAGCTCAATATCATCCACTTTGACTGGCACACGATCTTTAGGTTTGTTCACATCAACATTAAAGAACTAGAGACAGGAGTACTTCACACGTGTGTTAATCACTGATTAATCATCAGGCATAGACTTGCATCTGTGAATGAATGGGCCATGGCAGAGCAGATGCCAAGGACTGAAGGGGATCCTTGCCTTTGCAGCAAAGCCTGGGTGGGAGACTGCTACTGTCTCACAGTGGGTGAGGTGCTGGGCTGTGTTCCCCCAGAATCTCCCATGGCTGTGAGCCAGAGGTGGGAATGAGGCTTATCAAAGCCTGTGCCCTGCCCAGTCATTCAGCCAGACAGAGCAGAGAAGCAGCATGGTATCACCTTTAAAAAGTGCTTTTCATTTGTGTTGCTGTGAGTCGTCGTGCTAAATGATCAAGGTACAAGGGACCAACTGACCTACATGAATGAGTGAATGAGTGCTACATTTTTAGGGCTTACAGGTGTTAGCCCAGAGCACTAGTGAGGTTTTCTCCCTCACTAGGAACAGTTGAGGGGGTGGGGGGGAGAGTTGCTATTTTCTGAACTGTTCTCAAAACACCAGCTCAGAAAAGGAACTAGGAGCTGTTTCCTGAAGGTATTTTCTTGTAGCCATCCCAGCGCATTACTTGGCCCATACACACTACAATCCTTGTATTCAGCTTCATTTTAAAATATTGGAATTAGTTGAAGCTGTGTGTGTACCCATGGTCTCTTGTGATAACAGTATTTGCTGCAGAGGTTACATTTAAGTTTAGCAAAAGTGCACAGAGGAAGAAAGCAAATAAGGATGGAAGCTCATCTGAAAGATGAGCAGATGCGAGCTCAGTCAGTCTTTCGTCCTCCAATTCTACACTATGCAAGAAAGGGGAGTTTCAGCTCTGCATAGCTTCACTCATCCTTTCCCACCTTTTGTATTCTGCTGTCTTTCCCAACCCCTATCCTCTTTACCTTTCCAACTTTTGCCCAGCCTGGGTCTTTCTTCTCCTTCTCCTCCTTTGCAGTTTGATCTGCATAAACATCAAACTTTTTATATTTTCAAACTTTTTTTATTCTTTAAATTTTGTTCCCAAAGGCAAGTGTGATTATTCTGCTCTAAGGTCTGTTTGAGGTGCTTCAATTTGAAACCAGTCCATTGTCAGATTGTTCCCATATCTGATTATTCCAGTCCCCTACTGTTATGCTTTCACACTACTTACAGTAGGTTACCTATCATTCCAGTTTCAATCCCTTTCATTCCCTTGTGTTTTTAACTTCATACCATTCCTGTACCCCTGTCTTTGCATTTTTTGTATTTCTGCTTTTTGTCCCACCTCATGATGCATCTCAATTTACTTTGGAGGCTCTTCTGTTGTAGGAGGCTTCTATGATGCAAAGTCCTTGTTCACTGGGTGAAATTTGCACGCAGCATATTCTAAAATAAATCAAATGCTTAAAGCTGCACCAAGCTTTGGGAGAATGATTGAGAATCATTTAATTGAGTCAGTGGTGATACCACTGCTGTAGCATTTTGTGAAATACATCACGCATAAGCACCATTTAATCTCCTTGTTGTAATATATTAAGGTAGCTTGAAAATGTTGTGTTATGTTGCAGTCTTAAAAAGGCCAGGAAAATAATTGAAAATATTACCTACAGTTGGAGATGGGAAAGAAATTTTGTGCCTTTTGTATTTTAATGAGGACCTACTTAATTCTGCAATTTTTTGAAGCAATATGCAAACTGAAATACAGCTGTCATTTGAAATTTGAGATTCTCCGAATTTCGCAAGACATTACTTTTATCAAAAAAAGCATGTGCACACATGTATATTAGAGGTAAATGTGCATAAAATGCAAAAATTGCATACAAAAATAGGTGTGTGCTAGGAGAAATGTGTCCTAAAATGTTAAAAACAAATTGCAAATTGACGGGAACATGAGGCAAATTAAACTTAACATTGAAGAAGTGTGCATGCACACGAAAGCTCATACCAAGAACTAACTTAGTTGGTCTTTAAGGTGCTACTGGAAGGAATTTTTTTGTTTTGACTATGGCAGACCAACACGGCTACCTATCTGTAATTGAAAAATGAGACACTGAAATTGGAAATTTTGTCCCTCTCTCCCGATATTGTTACAGATTTTGTTTACTTTCTTGCTGGCTTTAGTTTAGCGTAGAAGATTGCTACTTGTGGACTTCATAAGATGCTGAAGCTTTGTATATGACCTTTTGTATCATCATCACATGTAGGCTCTATCTGTCTGAATGAACGTTTCAGGTTTTAGGAGCACCACCTGGCATTTCAAATTGACAAGCCAATTGAGCAAAAGGTAGCACTCCACCTTCTTGTTGTATTTAATTTTTTAATATTTATAGTGATGTTGTGGACCATGTTAAAATAAGTATTGAGGAGTGTGTGTGTCCGGAAGTGGGAGGATCTATGCAGCTCCGTGCATGTGGGTAGTAAAAGAACAAATAAATTTGCTGTGGAATTAAAATGTTTTCTGTACCTACCGTAACAGATACCGTTCACAAGTAACATCTCCCCTCCTCCAACTCCCCAAAACACACATTCTCCTGTTCTCCTCTATATTCACTTCATATTGTTTCACTTCACATTTCAGATCTAGCCTCTTGTATTTTGCTTCCCTGCTCATCAACTCCCTGATCTTTCTAGCCTTATATGCTGTTGCGCTCAGCAGCCACTGCAGCCCTTTATCATTTCCTCTTTAGTTGTTTAAATGTTACATTCCTTTGATCGAACAGTTGATGTTCCTTTTTTATATAATATTCTAACCCCCATTTGTTGCACTTTCACAATTCTTTCTACTTCCTCCTAACAAAAAGATCACTCTAGAGATAGAGTGCCTGCAGCTGTCTTATGCTGAAAAGTGTCATATCCCCATAGTATGGATTGTAGAAGTTTGCAGGATCCTTTGGGGTTTTGTGGGATCTATATAGAAGCAAAATGCATGGATGCTTTGTTGAAAACTTTATTCCGTTCTCTTTTGAATTCTCCACAATTGGATGTTTGTAGAGGCAGATTAATAATTCTCAGACCCCTGGGCCACAGCCACACACACGCAAGCTCAGATGCTAATTGCTTGAATTTTAACTATTGTAGTTAAGTTTGTAACTATATGTGACAAAAAAAAATCCTACAAACGGAAAGATATGAGCCCATTTTGAAATTCACAGCCTCTAACCAGCAGAACAAAAGCCAAAATATTATTGCAGTAGCACTGGAAAGTTTACAGAGCGGAAATGACACATCACATTGTTCATAAACATATAAAGACAATGTTCACACACAAAAGCTCATCACTTGATCAATACAACATTAAATCATGATTTAAATGAGTGAATGAGCCTAGGCATCATAGGTACAACACCATAAATAGAATTTCAGTATCACCTCTGCAGTGGGTTCAATTCACAGTCAGCTGCCAATAATCAAGAAATGGTTCATGCATGCATGGGCGTAGCTTCATAGCGGCAGCATCAAGTGGTGGCCTACATGTGTGCATGAGCTATCATTTCAAAGACCTAACATGAAATACAACTTTCAAATTTCTCCCATTATCTCAAACACAGTGCTTTATCAATGGAATCAGTTCACATATTCATTAGTGTAAAAAAAACAGCCAGACATAACCAAGCAATGAACATAAATGCTTGATCCAGCTCCTGGTGATTAGCGCCAAAACAACAATGAATCAGAAACTTGCCATAAGAGGTTGGTGTGAAATGCATGAGCCGTGGTTTTGCCAAAAGGACCATTGCAAATGCATGGAATCACAACAAGAGGAGAGAAATGGATGAACTGGAACAGTTTTTGGTGTGTAAGAGAATGGAATCAAAATAAAGGCAATGGGAGCTGGACAACTAAAATAGCCATTCAAACACAATTTCTGATAGTCCATTTCAGTTGTTCATTTGTGTGTATTGGGTGGGGCAGTAAAAAGTGGTTGTTGGCAGGCTTTTTCAGAGAATTGTGTGTTTAAATGTGGGTGTTGGGCAGTTTAATAGGTTATTTTTAATAGGTCAGCCTAGTTTTGAGATTTTTTTTGGTTTGGGATTCAAATCAATACTGAACAATTCACAAGACAAAAGAGGTAACACAAGTGGAGAGTGAGGAGGTGTTTCATCATTGGTAATTAATTTAAATCACACAAGCTTCTTTTTTCTTAAAATTTATTATACACTTAAACTCAGGCCTAAATAATGTTGCTGAAAGTAATGTATAACAGTTCTAGTCCACCAAACCATAGTTTGCTGGAACTGCAATAAGTCATATGCCCACCCACTGCCTCCTCCCCTCTTTTGCATCAGTACTTCCTGGTTCCTCAAACAAGTTTCCCATGGCATCTGAACCAGAAAACTGTGGCTTGAACAATCCACAGAAACCAGGATCAAACTGATACTCTGTTTTGCAGGGATCATTCATTCCTAGTTTGCACATCATGAGAAATTCTTGTTAAGAAACCAAGCCACATTGAAAAAAGGTGCGAGAGATTAGAGGAGCGAACACACAGGCACACAGCCCATTCTTGGTTGTTCAGATCACAGTTTGTTGGACCAGAAATTGTGGCATTTGAAGGGAGCCTAAATGTCATCTTTTGGAGATGAGCCTTGAGCTTTCCTAAGGCACTCCTGCTTTATTAGATAAAATCCGGCCTTTGTTTTGTGTTCCACAGTGAGTCACAAGCTGGTTTTGAGTCTAGCCATTCTGAATTCACATTTTAGCTACATGTATTGACTTCACATCTTTTCTAGTTTATGTGTGATCTTCTTTTGTAGAAAATGTTCAGTTATTGGGATACTATCCACAGTTCCATAGGGTTTGGGGGCACACCGATGCATCTACAATGGTTTGGCACTGTGGATTTCTTTCCTTTACGTTCATACTTTTCACAATGCCTCCTTGTGTCCTTCTGCAGCCCAACTGATACAGTGTTCTAAAGGGTATATCCCTTATTCAGTATAGTTCTCAAATCTCACTTCCACCATCCGGAGCACACTTTATGTCTATACAAGTGATCATTTCAAGGATATTTTGGTTTTCCTGCAATCCCATTAACCCTCTTTGGTTGTTCTGTTTAATCCCTGGCAATCTACAAGGCATCTGACACTTTTGCAGCTTTCCTGCTCCTCTTGAAAGAATTTTAGGTTATCTTTCTTCTTCCTCTGTTTTCTGCCATGTTCAAAGCAGCCCACAGGCCCCTTTCTGATTCATCCCCCCAGAGTAAAGAACAAGTGTTTCTACAAAACATGACCTCTTTTAATATGAAAATTGAACATTTCATGACCTTTGTCCAACTGCCAAATTAACTATATTGGAAATCTGCAGGGTATTTATATAAGCCAAACTGGAAAATACTTTCTCTTCAGTGACAATATTTTAGAGTGCTAGCTATGTAAGAGGTTTTGAGGTGGAAATTACTAACTTTCAATTGTATCCCTATTCATGAGTACCAAGTCTCAATATTACCTGCTGCATTCCAAACAAATCAAATCTAGAGAATAAAGGTCAAGTAGTATATTGCATCTCCTGGGACAGGTACTCTTTAGTTGCCTTTTTCATCCTCTGTTCTTCTGTATCACCCTTTTTTCATTGCTTGTCTCTCACTGTTTTCTTTATGGTCATACAATTCCTTCAGTACAAACAGTCAGAGAAGGCAAATTTCACTCAAGCAGTTCTTGTTTACATAACAGATGTACATCACCACACAGACAAAGCCTTTCTGCCAACCTTAATGTTAGACCTGGGGGCCGAAACTTCACATTTGAAATGCATAACTTTGCAGCATTGTACTTTGTTTCAGTTGCTGTTGTTTCAAACGTGGAAATATCGTCTTGGAAATGTCTGTTTCTGAAACTTAAAAATTTGAAAGATATAGGCCTGGTTCAGACTGTGGTTTTATGGAGCAGAAATGTGTCTACACCCTGTTCCATTTCCTTCTCCCTTCACATACCTGTGGGACCAGTGAATATCATATATATTACTGTGTTCGAGTTTTTCTTAAATTCGAAAGTGGGTAAGTTTTGACACACATTCAGCATATAGCAACTGTGGCTAAATAGCAAGCATATCTTCTATTTTATATTCCAGTCTGTGGTATTGATCAGGAAAGAAATATAAGCACGGCTTTTCTTAACCCAATCACTATTACTTGGGGACTCCTTTGTAACGGATGCCTCTTGTCGTCCATTTTACTTCTAAGCTGATTTGAGTTCAGAGAAACATTTTGAAAACCTATAGGAACAATGTATTTCATTTAAATTCACCCTGCCCTATCCTGAAGGCCCAGAACATTTTGAAAACCATTGGCATAAAAGAGTACTCAAAGGCTGCCAACCTTTGTGTGCTAACTTGGGAGTCAGTCCCACTGAACTTATTGTGCCTTTAATTCCAAGTAAGCATGCATAACATAGCTGCAAAAATATAGCCTATAAAATGCTAATACAAAACATCACACAGTTCCAACACATTAAAATCCTCCCTAAATCTTCTCCTTCCACCTGCAATTTCCCCATTTTCAGATAATCGAAGTCTCTCTCATTTGGGTCACCTTACTTCTGTGGATGGGCTGAAAAACCTTCTTCCAAAAGGAGGCACTCAGTTCACATGCAAGGCCCCTCAAAAAGAGCATTAGATAACAAAATCTTGAATTTGGTTGACAAGTATTAAAATGTATAAGATTCCAGCACTTCCGTGTGGATTGTTACATCCAGCTGTTCTTATGAAATATTATGCCTCTGAGATCTGAAGCCTTCAAACCTGCCGGTCAACATATGTTTAAATCCAGCAATTCTGACAATCCGTGGTGGATAATTTATCAAAATGCGCAATGATCCTCTTGTGCTAACCCCCTTCCATTATGGGTTGAAATCTAGCCTTTTGAGTGACCGTTTGTCTTCTGTGATGTTGGAGAAGGAGACAGCTCCTTTTGTCTTTCTCAAGGGCTCTGCTTTACGCAACTACAGGCCATATGCTACACCATTCTTCTTTACAGGCTGCTTCATTGTTTCTGTGGCAGCCAAGATCTAATGCACATCTGAAGCCTGAAAAGGTCTGGAGCATATGCCAAACACTTAGCCACAGGTCCCTAACAGTTCCACTGCTTGAGTGGAGAAACGTGTCTCCACATTTCTCACACATGTCACACGAAACACAGCTGGAGTATCAGTGGGTTAGATACTGCTTACGGGTAGAATTCTGGGCTGTTGCATGAAGTTTGAAACAGCTTCAGAACTTAGCAGATTTGCAGAAAGTCACTGGTGCCATGTCCAACTGCTTCAGGGTTCTAAAAAGGCATGGGGAGTCTGCATGAGTAGGAAAGGCTCTGCACTCAAGGCCTCTTCTCCTCCCAAAGGGGAGGAGTTGTGAGTGGGAGCAGCTTCCCGCAGCAGCAGGGAGGCGTGTTCGGCTCCCTGCTTCTGATTGCCTCTGCTGCTGCGGCCAGGCCTTTCAGCCAGCCAATAGGGCCGGCTGGTGGGCGGGTTTAGCTGCATTTAAACAGCCACGGCAGCGCTCTGTTCCCAGTCGGTTCCTGCTTGCATTAGATCTCCCTCCCTCCCTTTTAGGTCAGCTTCCTTTGCATATTGACCTTGCTATGGACTTTGGTTGGTTGCCTTGATTGCCCAAGGGGCCTGGTAGGAATTTTTTATCCATTTGGCAAATTGGCACCAGCCTCTTGGTTTTTTCGCCTACCTCGTAGCAACTCGTCACAACTTTCTGGTATTGGCGGTTAGGCATTGGAATAGGTGTGCTGTGTTGGAGGATTGGTTATGGGCCATCATCTATCCCTCCTCTTTTGGGTATTCCGTTAAAGGAATCTGGCGGTCGTGGATCCTGTCCTATGCCCTGCTGGTGGCTAGGGCCATGGCACAACCCCCGGTGACGTCATGGGGAAGCTTCCAGTTCTGTTTGTATCAACAAGCTCCTCCCACTGGTTGTTAACCCTGAAATGACTCCCTGCTGAGAGTGGTGGAGTCATGTATTGCTGTTTTATCCAATGCCTAAGCCAATACTACTCACATGCTGTAACCAATAAAGTTGTGGCCTTATTTTGCCCATTAACCTAAAATAATGTGACTTAGTGTCTTATTATAATCCTATGTGAATGGTGGGTCCTTGACTCACAAGGAGTTATGCCTTCAACTAATGGAAAATAAGGAAGGCAATGGAGCTAGCATGCTTGCTCCTGCTTTCTTTCATCACACGAGGGATTAAAATACTTCAGCAGGGCTAGAACATTTACAGGATCTCAACTTCAGCACCAGAAAAAAATTGAAGAGAGCAAGGTTTATTTATACAGTTTGATTTTTAGCGTCATCAATTCAAAAGGCACTGGTCAAGTTTCAGAATATTGTAAAGCTCCTAAGTAACTAGCTAGATTTGAATTAACAAGCAAACAGTGTTTAAAAAGCCCAACCACCACAACATTAAAGGCTGTAACCAAAGTATCCACTCTAATAAATCTGTTCAAGTTCTGAAGAGTGCCTAGGGGAAGGATTTTCTAGAGAAATGCTTTTGCATGAGTGTGCAGTGTTATAACTTGGTACAGTGAGGCTGTTATCATCAGGGCAGACCAGGACCTCCATGCACACTGCCCAGGCTTGCGCTCCAGAGAGGTCACTTTGGTGATGACAATGCAGGAGGCAGCAGTTTTGAGTCTCTGCAGCCCCAGCAGGCACTGTGATTCTCCAGCAGTTTGACTTTACAGTCCATTGTCTCTCAAGACACATGGATGCCAAAAACCGGTGATGATACTGTGGCCGTCAAAGGAAGAAGGTGATCACCCAGTTGAGCACTTTAGAATTGGATACTTTTAGAACAAAAAGCAAAAATCCAGTCCTATTTCCTCATGATAGCAATCCCCTAATAGATGTTCCCTGAAGAAAATAATAAAGCTTTTCCTGCTTCATTAGCAGGAAAAGAAAGAAAGGAGGGGTTTTCTTATTGTTGTTTCTGAAATATAAGCTAGCTAGATTTTGATCTGCTATAGAAAATGTATTTTTATTCCTCTGCATTTTCTTGACCATTCTTTATGGGAGGGGCAGTTTAATTAATGAAAAAGACTGCACCAAGTCCTCTTTCTTGCTGGTGACACCAGCTCAACAGCATTTAATTAAAGCTCTGTGTGCCTGGGAAATACAGGATCTTGTTTTCATGATAGCAACCCTCACATGCACAGGTTTAAAAGTGAAATGTACACTTTGAACATTTTTTCCTTTTTGTTTTGGTTCTGAGATTGTGGAGAACAGGCTTTACCAGCACTGCTAATTTGCTTTTAGCATAGCATCATAGACATGCCAAAGATCTAAGCTTTCAAGGCTCATTGGCAGTCACAGAACAAGCAGAGGTGAATTACTACATGCAGCAGAGCAAATTATGTACAGTGTATGGAATTTGGTATAGCATTGGGCTTTGTGAGAATAAAGGCTCTTATTTGAAGCATGTTTCTAGAACTCATTGCAAAGGAGAAGAAAAAACATGAGAGCATGTGAACTACCTGCTTGGATGATGAGAAACTAAACTTGACCTTGTCCAGGTCTTTAAACGGTTAGCAAGCAAGGCTTCTGTGCCCTGAACTTGTCCCACTCTGCTCCATAACTTTTAAGCAGCTGTCTTTTGCCCCTCCTGCTCTTCTTCCTTAGTTGTGCCTCTTCATGCAGGACCTAAGAACATCCAAAACTGCACTAAATTATCCATAATTTGAACAAGGAATACTGAAATTAGAGTCTGTTCTGTGCAAAAAAAATTGTCCCACAGATGAGCTGAAGGGCCGGAAAGGAAGGGAAGCACTGGCAAAATGTCAGGAGTGAGCCAACAATAAGTCACACATTGTTGTTGTTTAGTCGTTTAGTCGTGTCCGACTCTTCGTGACCCCATGGACCAGAACACGCCAGGCACCCCTGTCCTCCACTACCTCCCGCAGTTTGGTCAAACCCATGCTGGTAACCTCGAAAACACTATCCAACCATCTCGTCCCCTGTCGCCCCCTTCTCCTTGTGCCCTCCATCTTTCCCAGCATCAGGGTCTTCTCCAGGGAGTCTTCTCTTCTCATGAGGTGGCCAAAGTACTGGAGCCTCAGCTTCACGATCTGTCCTTCCAGTGAGCACTCAGGGCTGATTTCCTTAAGAATGGATGCGTTTGATCTTCTTGCAATCCATGGGACTCTCAAGAGTCTTCTCCAGCACCATAATTCAAAAGCATCAATTCTTCGGCGATCAGCCTTCTTTATGGTCCAGCTCTCACTTCCATACATCACTACTGGGAAAACCATGGCTTTAACTATACGGACCTTAAGTCACACATAGTTAGTGAATTTAACTCTTTAGTAGAAAAAAAACCAGGATCTGTTCAGGAGAGCTAGGCCCAATGAGCACAGCGACTCTTCTTCGGTAGGTCTTGTCCCTATGAGGCAGGTGCAAGGACTGAAGGTCCCTGCCTTCCCACAGCTGCCTAAGTCTCCTCTCCCCAGGCTTTCCCAAGCAATCAGAGACTGTGCCAGCATGCCCACCTTTACTCTTCATGTCCTTCCTGGTCCTGGGAGACCAGAGGGGAGAGGAGTTTGTTGCAGCAGGAAGGGGAGAAACCCCTGCCTCTTCACCAGCCTGACTTATCTCTGTTTCTTGGCCTCCCTCATCCCACTCTCCTGCTTCCATTTCTGATTCTGATTCTGGACTTCTTCCTAGTCTTGTCCCTCTTCTCCCTCTGGCCACTCTGTCGTCCCACTCATTTGCCTGAAGAGGACTAGTCTCGTTGAAGCCCACACATATATTTCTGCAGCAGAGATTCGGAGAAAGTTGACGTGTGAAACTGCCCAAGGGACCACCTTTATTTAGATTTGCCCTGTAATGACGGTTTGACTCGTTTGTCGCTTCTCCTATCCTATGCAAGGAAAACAATGTTTTCAATTGTGCTAAATGTTCAATACAAATTGGGCTTGTATTGGTAAGTACCTTGCTTACCTCTGCATAGCATTAAGAGCTTGAACTTGGGGCAAAAAATTGTCTGGCCCTGGAATATTATTGTGCATAGTTGCTCGGGACTTTTAAGCCCTGATGTCTCATCCTTTGATATCCTAATAACTGCTAGCTCTCAGTAGTGGTTGTTGTTTTTTCTAAGGTGCCTTTCAGAAATTCTTTCACGTTGTTTGGAAAAGCATGAGACAAATAATGCATAAAGATCTCTAGCTGAACTGTAGCGTTGGTGAAATAAGATGCACTCAGGTGTCAAAAACCAATACACTGTGAAATGCTGTTAGACCTGGTTTCGGTAGCATGGTTATTAATGGCATGCTAGGAGCATCTGACATTCCTTGGGATCAAAGGCTTCTTCAGAGTTCATATTTCTATATAAAGCAGAACAATGTGTGTGACTGCCCTTCCCCTCTGTTTTCTTTCGGAGCCAACAGCCTTACAGGGAGGGCAAGTGACAGCACAATAGCCACTACGGTGGGTGGGGGTAGTTCTCATCCCTCATTCTGAATATTTTGCCTTATTTGCTTTTGCTCTGCTTCCCAGGGAAGAGGCATGTTGCCTGAGGTGTCTACAGCTACTGTTGCTTCTGCTGCAACTGCTTTGCCTCATACAAGACCAGAGCCTTCTGCTCAAAAGAGAATGGGGAGGACTACCGAGTTTAGGCCCCCGCCCCGCCCCGCCATAGCTGTCAACTTTTCCCCTTTTTAAAGGGAAATTCCCTTATTCCGAATAGGATTCCACGCAAGAAAAGGGAAAAGTTGACAGCTATGCGCCCCGCCCACACTATGCCTCTGCTGAGAGGCATGGCAGAGCTTTTAATGTTGGAGATACCATGTAGTGAATATTAGTTTATGATTTCACTTTTTAGAATCTATCATATACCTCGGGTTACATACGCTTCAGGTTAAATACGCTTCAGGTTACAGACTCCGCTAACCCAGAAATAGTACCTCGGGTTAAGAACTTTGCTTCAGGATGAGAACAGAAATCGTGCTCCGGCGGCACAGTGGCAGCGGGAGGCCCCATTAGCTAAAGTGGTGCTTCAGGTTAAGAACAGTTTCAGGTTAAAACAGACCTCCAGAACGAGGTACCACTGTATTGTTTACTTATTTTGTATTTGAAGACTAGGCCCTGAAAGTTTAGGCCCTTTTTTGTTAGCCAAATCTGGCTGTGCATTTAGTGTGTAGTAAAATGCTGATAGCTGCACTGAGTGAAGTACTAGTATGAACACTATTTAGCCCAGTATATATTGAGGGTAAACCAGGACTGAATGAGAAATGAGTTACTGGCTCAACCAGGTCAGCCTCTGGCCTCATGACAAACAGGCTCATACTAGGAAAATCCTCAGATTCAATAACTACAGACCTGTTACATTAAGTTTCCACCAAGCTGTAATATGTTGGAAGGCTAAATACAGGGTTATGTGAAGAAACTGTCCATTTTATCCTCAAAAGGCACTTGGCAAACTGCGTTACAGGTGCTTATTTTCTCTGCTTCGAGAGGTTTCAGTTCTAATTTGGAAGGTGCCCTTTAGATTTGAGATGCAGTCCTGTTTTATAATAAACCTTGTCAGGCCGTGAGTCTAAGCATGCATTTCTGGAAGTATGGCCCATTGAAACTACTGAGACTTCTTAGTAAATGCTTTAGAACTAAGAGCCCAGTGACACAAAACCTAACTCTAGAACATTATTGATATTCTCAGTTTTGAATATGCCAGTGATATATTGAATTCCAGAAAATCAAATGCAAACTTTGTTTTGTTTCTAAGTGTTGGAATTAAGCATCTATAACAAAGTCTAGAACTTAGGAAATGGCATGACATTAATTTTAAGCACGGGAGCAAGAGTGTCTGATTTAATACTGTTGTCATACTGCCTGTTAGAGACCTATTACATATACATCTTAACTCTTGCATGGCCAAGGCATTTAGAGTGCAACTCTTAAAACACCACTATTCATTTACATAAGGAAGTTATTCATTATAAGCATGCAAATCCTGACTTTCCATTTGAAAACACAAGACAAAGGCTCAAGGCCACTTATGACATTAAAAACTGGAAGAATGACAATGTTTCAAAGATTTAAAAGGACAAGTGAAACAAGCAAAAATGGAAAAGAAATTATTTTGCAAGGCAGCAGGAAACCATCAGGGAATGGGACAAGATTGAGTCACCCTGGGTGGGGAACTCCACAGCTAAGGCATGGCCACAGGGGAAGATCTACCCTGCATCCCCACCAGCCATATCTCAGCTAGTGACAGGATGCAGAGAAATTTAAAGCACTTTTATAGCATTTTACAGTCACAACTGCTCCCAAATAAGCCTGGGAACTGTGGTTTGCCCCTCACACAGCTATAGTTCCCAGCAGACTTAACAAACTGCAGTCCCCAGGATTCTTTGAATATGCTTTAAATGTTCAGTGTAGATGTGGCCATTAATGATGTGCAGCCTCATGTGGGAGGAGATACTCCTTCAGGTACCCTAGTCTTAAGAAGCTGTTTGAGACTCTTAACAGTGGTAACCAACTGCTTGAATCTAGTTCTGCTGGATCTTTCAGCGGCCTTTGATACAATCAACCATAACATCCTTCTGGACCATCTAGAGGGGCTGGGAGCTGGGGGCACTGTTATACAGTGGTTCCACTCCTTTCTCCTGGGCCATGTTCAGAAAGTGGTGTTGGGGGATGAGTGTTCAGACCCCTGGGCTCTCACTTGTGGGGTGCCTCAGGGTTCCGACCTCTCCCCCATGCTTTTCAACATCTACATGCAGCCACTGGGAGAGGTCATCAGGGGGTTTGGGCTGGGTGTTCATCAGTGTGCGGATAATACCCAGCTCTACCTCTCTTTCAAATCAGAACCAGTGAAGGTGGTGAAGGTCCTGTGAGAGTGCCTGGAGGCAGTTGGAGGATGGATGGCGGCTAATGGATTGAGGTTGAATCCTGACAAGACAGAAGTACTGTTTTGGGGGGACAGGAGGCGGCAGGTGGGGAGGACTCCCTGGTCCTGAATGGGGTAACTGTGCCCCTGAAGGACCAGGTGCACAGCCTGGGAGCCATTTTGGACTCACAGCTGTCCATGGAGGCACAGGTCAATTCTGTATCCAGGGCAGCTGTTTATCAGCTCCATCTGGTACGCAGGCTGAGACCCTATCTGCCCATGGACTGTCTCGCCAGAGTGGTGCATGCTCTAGTTATCTCTCGCTTGGATTACTGCAATGCGCTCTATGTGCGGCTACCTTTGAAGGTGACCCAGAAACTACAACTTATTCAGAATGCGGCAGCTAGACTGGTGACTGGGGGTTGGAGCCAAGACCACAGAACACTGGTCTTGAAAGACCTACATTGGTTCCCAGTATGTTTCCGAGCACAATTCAAAGTGTTGGTGCTGACCTTTAAAGCCCTAAACGGCCTCAGTCCAGTATACCTGAAGGAGTGTCTCCACCCCCATAGTTCTGCCCAGACACTGAGGTCCAGCGCCGAGGGCCCTCTGGCGGTTCCCTTGTTGCGAGAAGCCAAGTTACAGGGAACCAGGCAGAGGGCCTTCTCGATAGTGGCACCTGCCCTGTGGAATGCCCTCCCACCAGATGTCAAAGAGAAAAACAACTACCAGATTTTTAGAAGACATCTGAAGGCAGCCCTGTTAAGGGAAGCTTTTAATGTTTAACAGACCATTGTATTTTAATATTTTGTTGGAAGCTGCCCAGAGTGGCTGGGGAAACCCAGCCAGATGGGCAGGGTATAAGTAATACCGTATTTTTCGCCCCATAGGACGCACCGGCCCATAGGACGCATCAAGTTTTTTTGGGGGGAAATAAAGGGAAAAAAAATTATTTCCCCCCCAGGCGCTTGTGGGGCCGGCAGCGGGGAGAAGCGCTCTTCTCCCCACAGCCCGCCTTCAGACCAGGTCCGGGGACAGCGGGGAGACTGGACTGGAACCAGAGAGCCACATACTCATAAGAACTGGTGTCTGGTCAACACAGATGGGATACCTGTGGCCCTCCAGATGTGTTTGGACTACAACTCCAGTCATGACTATTGGCTACATTGGCTGGTGACAATAACATCTGGAGAACTACAGGTTCCACATCTCTGCTTGCATGCTTTAGCATTTTGCAACAGGTGAGGTTCTTGGGCACATTCAGAGGCAATCCTCAAATAGAGCACATTTCACTAATCCAATCTATATTTAATTAAGTATTGGGTTACCCTGGGCAGATCTGACCTGTGTAGGAATGGTTACAACTGGTACACCTAAGCTGCACAAAAACACTCCTGGTCTCAACTGGTCCTTGAGAATCCAGGAGCATTGCCCAACCCAGAAGTAGACCCAAAATGTTCATGCCTTGTACGGAAAACAAATCCACCTATTTAGGACCCTCCCTCCAATACAACAAACACTGTACACTGTTTATATATGCCATATACTGTTATGATTCTTAAGAGTTGTTTTTCCATATATAGAGTCCTTTTAGCAGAAGTTGACTTGAATGAGTAATATATACCATTTCTTATTAATTTTACATTTAAAGGGGCATTTCCTCCCCTGCATGAGATGCAGGCAGGCAGTAACAGTGAAAGCTGTCCTCCTTTGCACAATAACACCTCGATCCTATAATATCTTCTCATAAGTCAGTGTGTATAGGATTGCAACCTTCTGAGTACAGAACTAAACTGTGAGCCTGCTGACATCCATGGCATTAAGCATATGCTTTTATGCAGAGTTTTACAAAACTGTTTTCATTGCTTTTGTACCTAGATGGCATATACTATTGCAAACTTGCACTTTCTAAATCACTTATTATCTGCCAA